>NC_043968.1:67370182-67595182 GCF_902148855.1 Sphaeramia orbicularis | reverse complement strand
CAGCGTCTTGATTTATGGCAGGTGAGTGGCCGCGGCTTGTAAGGAGCAGCAAGTAATCAGGGATGGTGTCCTCTTTATATAGACTTTGTTTGCATCTCCTTGTTATTAATGGTAGTGGATCTTGCAAGGAGGCTAAAAGATGAGAAAAAGGCAATGCATGGATACAGTGTGTGTTGTAGGCTGCAGAGGCAGAGAACCAGTGCAGCTGAAGTTCATACAGATCTGAGTTTGTGCTAATACAGCATTTTAAGAAAGATAACATTATATAATATGCTTTTACAAAACACTTAAGAGGTATTTACTTATCCAGGGGTGTATTTTGTGCCATTCATTTAGTTAAACCATTGTAAATGTTATAATTACTTTTTTTTTTTTTATTAGTGCACCTTTCATCCTCATAGGGAATTTAAACCTCTATATTTCACCTATGCAGGTCAATGAGGGAGCTTTAAAAAGTTTGTGGAAAAAGGACAGGTGTGATGTGTATTTTTCAACATATGTTCCATCTAGTTCAATACAGTTCTGCAAGCATTGATACCAGCCTTTAAGCCCATCTGTGTAAATCTGAAGGCTATGTGATTTAAACTATGTCAAAGCTATGTTCTTTTTCCACAAACATTTTGAAGCCACCTCGCACTAGCATAAGTGGGCTGATGCTGAGCAGCGCCTGGAGACCATCTCCAGATGTGCCCTTTGTCAAGGGCATTGACATAAGAATTCACATGACATACATGTTTTTTTTTTGAGAGGGAAACACAGGGAGAACAGGTAAACTCCATACAGACGTGACCTGCTCCCAGAACCATGTGTCTGTCACAACAATATTGATGAACCTGGTGATTGCTTACCATGCTTTTTTGTTTTATAAAGAATGCTAAAATTGAAAAGATGAACTGAGGACAATGCACAGAGTAGCATCACCAGACTAATGAGACACTTGGGATAGTGAGAGCTGGTAACCTCCTGAGACCTAGCAATGCTTATTTGTCCGCTATAGTGGACAAGAGTTTCACAGCTTTCCTTAAAAAACAAAACAGAAATGCTGTCCACTGCAAAGGACATTCCATAAAAAAAAAAAAAAAAAAAAATATGTATGTGAAACACACTGTTGCATCATGCTTTTTCAAATCAAGGCAATTTTTTAATGAAAAAAAACAAAACAAACTTCAAAACTTTTACTTACTACAGTCTACTCTCGTTAAACCGCCCGTCGTTATACCGCCATTTTCGCTCACCGCCGACCAAAACCATTGCACAAAAATCCCCAATGCATTATTCCATTAGCTACTGCCATTTCCGCCTATCGCCATCCACCAGCCCAGTTCCATGCACAAACAACACTTATACCATTGATTTCTCGACCGTTATACCGCCAGCGTGATTGCCATCGAGTACACATAAATTTTAACAATGCACTGAAACAAACGCGCCAGACGCTGATCGCGACAAGCTACGAGTAGGTCTACGGAACGGCCACCGTTCATTTATCGCAGAACACTCAGTAGGTCAGGATGTCGGGAAGAGGACGTGGGATTAAGCCAAAGCCTCAAGATGATGGGATGTCATTTCCCGACACGGTATAATAATGCTTAAAATGTTTCCCCACTTTAAATGATCCCTTACAACATAACAGAATCAAGATTTATTTAGAAACGCAATTAGAAAGGGTTAACGGAGGCAGCATAGACATCATATAGTAAAGACATGCACATTATGGATGCAACCCGTTGTAACGCCATTTTCGCTATACCGCCAATTTGGCCGTGAACGGAAGTTGGCGGTATAACGAGAGTAAACTGTAGTTCTTAGGAAGTTAAAGTGACATAAATCGGATTCAGTTTGCATTGCATGTCTTTACCTGGACACTACCCATAGACTACATATGAGCCGTCCAATATTAGTCAAATGTTAATATTTGCTGAAATTACCAGATAATTTAGTTAACAAACATCTGCTGCTAAACCACTGTTTCTCAAACTGTGGGGTGGGCCCCCTAGGGGAGGCGCAAAGTCTTGCAGGAGGCATGTGATCTCTCCTGGGTGTTTTTTTTTTTTTCTTCTTCAGGTTAGAACATGTAGCAGGAGAAACTAATGTTTTAGTACCCTGGACTCATTTCAGGGACGTGCAACAGACAAATCTACTGCCATGTTGATCTGTCACTAGACTAGACGAAGAGTTTAGGTTTGGAGAATGGAAAAGATTTTACAGGAAGAGAAAAATGTGCAATGTTTCTGTTTTTGCACAGCTTGCATGGTTTACAATTTAATGTTCTGACATGTGCAATGTAAACGGGCTCATTGCAGCCACTGATATTGTTAAAATGTTCATCTTACCAAAATTTGTTTGTTCTAAAAAAAAGTAACTTTATTGTTATAGTTGTAAGATAATTTCGCATTTCCTATTTTTATTTGGAAAAATATTGTCTCAGGGAGCAGTCTTGTTCAGTTTATTTGTATCGATCAAGCAAAAATCTAAGTTATTTTTAATTTGAACAACAAATCATTCAAGGAAAAGCAAAAAGTATTGTTACAATATTGATGTTTCTTTCAATAAAAGTTAGAATTGCATCACTGTTACAGTGTTGTTGGGGTTGAGGGGGGCCTGGAGATTTTTCGTCCTTCAAAGTGGGCCCAATAGAAAAAGAATGAGAACCACTGTGCTAAACTGACAGCTCTTTCTCCTCTATGCTGACACATGTCTTTCATTACCATGAGAATGCTCTAGTTTGACAGACCACTTCATATTTGTATTGAAATGACACTGACAACGAGGCAGTGTCCTCTCACGCAGGGAGGGGAGGATGAGTCCAGGTTTCCTAGGCAGTGCCCCCCGGTCTTCCGCTGTGTGCCCTATGGAGCAGCTCCATCTGGTGAATTCTTATTAAACAGTCCGCCCCCCTACCTCCAACCTGTGCATTTGGCTCTCCTCGCTTGAGATTTTTGACAGCTAGCACTGACTTCACCTTGAGTCTGTGTGTATGTTGTACTCCCTCCTATCCCCACCCCCCACACCATAGCTAATCTGCCCCTGTCACTGTTGTGGGAATCCTATGTCATCGCAGACTGAGCGCTGCAGCGGCCCACCCATGTGGACATGGCAGACACATAAGCGTACAGGTCCTCACCCAAATAGTTTGCTGGCATAACAAAATGATTTGTGAAGGAACACCAGTGTGGGATGGCTACTGAGAGAACTAGGGTGGGGTATGGGTTGGGAACAGGAGGAAAGGGCTCTCCTAACTCCTGCTTCTGTTTTTACTACACATCTTGTTTCTTGTAAATTCTCCTGAGTGGAGTCATGGATCTTATCTGAGCAGTAGGCTTGTCAGGGCCCTGCCACAGAGGTGAAGAACGATTCAAAGATGGATGGGAGGGATGAGGAGGGGAAGAGGAGGAGGAGGGAGAGAGGAGGGAACCACCGCTGGTCCTGGAGCTGGAAATGGGACAGGATGGGCTGGAGTATTTTGGAGCATGGTGGCTTGAGTGTGAAATATGTAAGCCCTGCAGTGCCAGCTGTGTTCTATTCTTAGCACCCGCTGGTCTTCCTGCATGTGTGCAGGGCAACAGAAGGCTGAGTGGGAAAGGAAGATTGGCAGGAATGGCCAATAACTGGCCAAGTAACTAGCTTCTGGTAACTGGAAAGTTAAGTAGTTACATGGCATTTTAGACTAATGAACTATTAAATAAAGCAGATGGATAGACAGATCTGTCAAATTGCATTGTCATGTTATTGCGGTTTTTTGAGATATTTTTACATAATCACAAAATAGTCTCCATATAGCTTCATAAAAGCATGTCATCATCATTTCCACATCCCTTGCTATCATTTGAGATTTGACTGGTGCTCTTTTCTTTTAATGATGACCTCCTTGCATCCTCTTCATCTTAAGTTCTTTCATTTCCATTGATACCTCATACTGTCAGTAAATTACTTGTATGTTTCATCTGTAGGCTTTGTATATTTAAGTTATTTATGTCAAATCTGCCCTTTACAATTTCTGTTTACAAAACCTAAAAGAAAAGAGAGCTGTAAGCTTTGTTTTCCAGTGTAATAAAGCCAGTAAATGGCCCTTTGTATTCATTAGGTGTACTGTACGTGAATAAATTACTATTGTTAGGTTTTATATATTGTTTCTTATGTTGTTGATCGCAAGTTTCTTTCTTTCATCTGTGATAGCTTTATAGCTGACGTGATGTAGATACTGTGTTTGGCTGTTACTGAATGTAGTCATTTTTATGGGGCATTAATAGAGGATTGTTTTATGTTGGGCTCATATATATATATATATATATATATATATATATATATATATATATATATATATATATATATATATATATATATATATATATGCACATATGTAAAATGTATGAAAAATGGACAATTGTATTGCACATAAGTACACAATTTTATCAAACCAAGCTTTTAGGCCATAATGTGTGACATGTACTCCAGCGAGAATGGAAATGAGTGTCCAGGCTGTTATCATGAATGTACACACAACTGAGACAGTTATCAACTTAGCAATGCTAGCTAATATCAGTGAGGGTAGAATTCAATGAAAATCCTTGTGATCACATTCACAGCAACATGAGCCACCATTAGCCTAGAAATAGACACTTCACATAAACATGCATGTAAGTTATATAGTGCACCTTTGTGTGACAAGACCTAAGTTACTTTATTTCATATATTGTATCAATATATGTTATATATTTCTTCACTTGTGTATTTACAATATATCAGGTGTTTCCACCTTGTTCAAATTTTGGGGCATTCATTGTAATGACCTCTTTTATTTGGTCATCAATGATGACATGTCCCCTTTACTAAAACGTAATACGAAACTTTACTATATTACCTCATTTGTGATGACATCTTCCATCTTCCACAATCCCATGCTAAGACCTGCAACAATTAATCATTCAGTTGTTGCTGTGTCTCAATGATATTCTCTTGTGTCTGTTAGTATTGTTGTGACTGAGAGACATGCAGCTGCATAAATTACATATTGAGCTTTTGAAAAGCTCATCTGAAAAATGAGACATTTTCGTCCCATCAGTTCCTTAATCAATGGACTGACTGATCAATTAATCTACTTCTTGTCTAATCTTGTCTTGTTATTTCCTGTAACCCATATCTTCCCTAAATTGATCAGCATCAGTGTTCATCTAACCATTGTTTTTGGATGTGTGTTCCTTCAACGCTTTGTGCGTTATTGCTAGATAAATTCTACAAACAGATTAAAGTGGCATTCTGTAAGGCTGCGGGTATCTGTGCCATCACAAGGGAGTTATGGGCTTTGTCTAAGGGAGATCTGTTTGCAGTCTCTTCACCTGACTGCAGGCACCTAGACAAAGAGAATTTCTTTAAAGGGAGATATCACCCGGCTTGTAACTGGGCAAATATTTTCTTTAAGCCAGACAGCGCTGCCAATATCATGGTTGGCTGGGATTCAATTGCTGTTATAGCACACTTAGGTTAAAGGGTGTCTTTTCGAGCTGCAAAACAAGAAAGGAGAGAGAGAAAACATTAATGTTGTCTGCTGTGCTGTTGCAAAGTCTAATTATCATGTGTTCATGTTCCACTGAGAGATTATCTCCGACCAATCAGATGGGCACTTGATGAGAACAAACACATTATACGCAGACTGTTGATTCACAGCCGTTTGTGGTGCATTGATTCTCCCTGCGCTGCCAAACAGTGCTCTCTTTCATCTTGAATTAGGCAGATACCCATGATTTTTCAGATGCTAATGAAAATTTGTACAGCTCAATTTCAGCCCTGGTGTGCCTCATTGAGTAAATGGACCCGACTGTAGAACAGCGAGACACAAAAAGGTTCAATAAAGTATTTACTGTACATAACTGAGTGGAAACAAATGTATGTGTTTAGGTAAGGAGGTGCAGAGACATGAACATGCTGTTATACCTTTGTATCAGTAGCCCCTTTTACATAGCACTTCTGTTCTCGGAATATTTCACCTTTATTCCGGAACAATGTCTGTGTAAACAAAATGGTGGGATCATTTGGTCGAATCTGGAGAAGTTAGCCACACTGTTATGCTTGGGGTATTGCCGATGTGCAAGTTATACGTCACACCATACGCTGTGTCACCGCCCCTTTGTTTTTTGGAACGTAGGTCGGCTGTCTCACCTCTGTTACTCCTTTGGCTTGGCTGTGTGAATCGGTCATTGGTGGCAGAAAGGTGGGATCACCATCTCACCTTTTTATCAGGATCTCTGTGTAAAAGTGGCTAGTCCTGAAGAGTAAATGGGCAGGTGAGGAGGATTTGAGTTGGATTATATGAGACTCTGCGTGTGTGACAAGTTTAGAGGACTTCTAGTGTTTTAGTTCAGATTCCCTGCCACTCCCACTTACTGGGCAAACAACAGAGTAGAGGCAGCAGCCAGGTGAGCTGCAAGTTGAAGCCTGTTCAGGTGTGACCCAGGCTGAAGTTACCTACTTGGCCCTGCCTAAATCCTGCACACAAACACATATGCACAGGTGCGCGCACACACGCACACTCACACACACACACACACACACACACACACACACACACACACACACACACACACACACACACATGCACACACATGTTGTCATTCTACGTTTGTGTGGATGTCTCATTAACATAATGCATCCTCCAGCCCCAGGGGTTCTCAGTCTTTGGTAACTTGAGCCCCACTTCTGATTGTATGTGACAAATGCTACCTCCCTAAGTAAATGGGAAAAAGCATAACAGAATAGAAGGGTAAATGAACTAGGTACTGAATATGTTAAGGCACTGTCAGCTGTAGTAATTGTTCTGTAAGTATTCGGCAAAGTAAATATTGTGCTCATGTGCAAATTTTATTTATTTTGGATCATATGTCCTCGCCACATGAATGGAAGCTTTGACTGCTACAGCAGTGTCACTCTGTTTCGACAAATAATCCATGTTGTGTCTGCATCCAAAGGAGGGAATATACAGAAGCAAAGAGTTCTGCCACCTTTTTTTTTTTAGCTTTCAGTCCAACATTGTGGTGGAGTAGCAATTTTGATGTGCATGGATGTTGCAGTCAAGAATATTGTAAAGATTAGAATTGGCTTTTGGAATTACTTTTCAGTGTATAATTGCAGAAATGTACCTGGCTTTTTGTTCTTGGCAGTTGGAAGTTCTTTGTCCAAAGTGACATTATGTACCATATGATGGTAGAAATGTGTCTGCTTTTAGACTGTTTTCAATACTGTTTCAATCTCAGGGTCTTGCCTTGATTGTATGATTTCAATGATCCTGTATAATTTTGTGATCTTGTGAATCTACTTTGTTTAGTTTAGTTTATTTCATTCATAACATGAAAGAAAATCTGCTTGTCGATGTTAGCAAGTTGAATGAAGGACAATCTTATATTTTCTGCTTCTTTAACAAAATACTTGTGCGTTAACAATGGTAATTTCAAACAGGATTGTCAAATCAACCACTTAATACAATATCTGCCATCACTTTTTGCTGGAGTTCATCATTTGCAGAAAAATGAAAAGAAAGAAAGAAAGAAAAAGACTAAACAACAACATAAATAATAAACAAAAATAATATTAGCGATCATTTTAAACATGCAAGCATACACATGAGCAAGCAAAGTTTTTACATATCAAAACATACATTTGAAAGGTAACTTCAGACCTGTTCAGACAATGGGACTATTCAGACAATGTTAACTTCTAAACATCCACTGGGTTGCCAACAGTCCATTTTAGGTGTTAGAAGTAGGATAAAATTTGAGGCATGTTAAAACAAATGTAATTTGCAGTGTTTCAGTCACATGTTAAGTACAAAGACTAGGAGAATCTAAAAACTATATTCCTTTTTAAATGAAGTCCCATAATGTGCATGTTGGTCTTACAGGAAAGAAAAGACTAGCGTTATAAGGCTAAAATTGGGAAGAACTGAAAATATTGTATTAACACTGGACTTTGACACACTTTGAAATATATAATTTCCCCACATTTACATGTTACCCTGTTGTAGTTTGGAAACTCCCAATTTATGATGTTATATGGATGGACAAAAAAGGAGACTTTTGGGTACAATAACACGATTCAGAGATGGGAACTTGCACTTGGGACTTGGACTCGAGTCGCACTTAAGTCTCACACACGGTGACGTGAGACTTGACTCGAGTTTTGACCTCAAAAGACTTCAGACTTGACTCTGACTCGAGGTTTGGGACTCGTGAACAGTCTTTTTCTTTTGTCCAGCAACAAAGCCTGGGGGGTCTGCTGAGCTGAATTTCATTTCATTCTTTATAGCTAAGGAGGGAGGGATAACCCCATTATTTCTGTCCTGTTTTGAAAAGATGAGAGGTCATAATGTTGCTAATCATCCATGTCCCACTGCCATCATCTACAGGCTAACGTCAAAGTGAGACAACCATATTCATTATGAATGGTGGCTAACAGGCAGGATACAGGTTTTTTGTCAACCACCTATTGTTAGGTGTATAGGTTAACATTATACTGGGATTGAGAGGCTCTGAGGTAGTAGTTGGAGACACTAATAATATTGTTGTAATCTGTTATTGATATTATTTGCATGCTTTTAGCAATTTATTTATGTTACGCTCAGTAAGGTTAGTGTAAGCAATGATTCTGTGCTCCCAATTTGTGGAATGTTTTAATCATGCAGACTGACAGGATGTTAAATGGAATGTAAAACGGAGTGCTTTTATTGTGAAGGCAGGAACTGTGCTGAAAAAGGTGAAGTTCTTGACTGTTCATGCTGATGTGTTGGAGACGAGGCTGTGGAGTGATAAAGTGCCTCCAAAGTTCAATACTGTCATCCTTTCTCATTTCCTTCACATCCTCCGACAACGTGTCATTTGTACATTGCCAGCCAGCCTCATCTGAGATAGAGTGCACAAGGGCAGGTTGACTTTTTTGAGCAGCGATGACACGGTAGGTATAGTCAGTTCTTATGGTCTCACAAGCCATGTCACAGTGGCCTGCAGTGATTAGGGCTTCTTCCAAATCAGTCACCCCCTGTTCCTGACATTTGGCTCTGAGGCAGAGGTCAAGTCCAGCTAGGACTCTGTGAAATTTTTCTTCACTCTGAGCTGCTTCACCATAGTTAGGGACAGCCTCTTGTACTAGCTTTCCTACATGAGCTGCATAGACATCCATGCTTTCACCGGGGGCACAACAGTGAGCAGCAAGGTTAGCTCTGAAACAGTCCAAATAATGTCTAAAAGCATCTAGCAATTTCCCCTTTACTGCAGAGTAATCTGCCTGTACAGTAGCTGGCAGACTGTCCCACAGCAGGAAGGCAGCCTTAGACAGACGTGTTGGGAGAATCCTGGCCAGCTCATAATCATAGTCACCACCAGTACCTGCCACCATCGTCCTCACAACCACTTCATATTGTAGTGACCAACAGGAGAAACTCTCACGGCCCTCTCCGGAGAAAAGTGGCAGGAGTCCAGTCTTTACATCACTGGAGAAGGGCTTCTCTTGGTGCAGTGCTCTGAAATCCAGCGGGTCATCTTTGTATTTCCACATATTTTTTTTGTTTGTATTTTTAACCTCTGTAGCTAGAAGCAGTGTGGAGCTCAGCACTCCTCTTAGATACACTTTTACAGCTAAGCTAAATGGGAGTTAGCAGTGGCTAACTGAACAT
Organism: Sphaeramia orbicularis; assembly: GCF_902148855.1. Classification (NCBI taxonomy): domain Eukaryota; kingdom Metazoa; phylum Chordata; class Actinopteri; order Kurtiformes; family Apogonidae; genus Sphaeramia; species Sphaeramia orbicularis. Next base: position 67,585,524 of record NC_043968.1, on the reverse strand, counting down.
TTTTTTTTCTTGTATCGTCTCGGAAAAGATGGGCTTCTGTACTGGAGCGATCCAACCGCTGCTACCAATGTAACCGAGAGTCTGGAGGATGAGCCCTGATGGCGTAATATGAAGAAAGGATGACAGTATTGAACTTTGGAGGCACTTTGTCACTCCACAGCCTTGTCTCCAACACATCAGCATGAACAGTCAAGAGCTTAACCCTTTCCAGCACACTTCCTGCCCTCACAATAAAAGCACTCGATGTTACATCCTGTCAGTCTGCATGAATAAAACATTCCACAAAGCACAGAAACGTTGCTTACATTAGTCTATATCAATTTTTATGCCTGCAATATTATCTTAGTACCAGTTCTCTATGAGTTTCCTGTGGTTCCAGGTGGATTTTTGCCAAACATGAATAAAAAAGTTTGCTATATTGTCCCAATCTTAGTTCAAGAATTAATAAACTAACCTATTTCACACCCTGTTCATGCACAGGTTCACAGGACACAACAAAGCAAAAAGGTGCCACTGCAGAGGGACAAAGCAGGATTGATATTTTCATGACTCAGGCAAGAGAAGTTCACGTGTACAGCCATCCCAGGAAGCTGTATACTACTTTTGTTACACCACGGTTAAAGTCAGTTCAGTTCAGAATTTTTCATCAAAATTTGAACACTAAAAATATTTAATTGAAAATGTTGTGCTATCCAGCCAATCACTAAACTGAAGGGGTGTGAAATATTACTGTTTTGTCTTAATAAGTTGATAATAAGATGTCCTAATGAGTTGATTTTTTGAAGCACTGTGCAATGTTCATACATGTTTTTGTATTGGGTTGTGGTCACTTTAAGAATGAGTGTCATGTGACCTGTATAAGGAAGTGAGCAAGCATGGTTCAGAGTGAAGTTTAAGTTGATGGTGGACATAATCCAGCGACATCCGCACTTCGTTGTTGTCCAGTGTAGCACCGTGGGCATGTATATATTAACAGAAAAAGAGTTAACAGCGTTAACAGAAAAAATATGCTGAAGACTATAGCAATACAAACAAAGGTATTTTTTTTACAGTGAATGATATATGCATGTACATCTTGAAAGCAAACATATGTGTAATTAGGATGTTTTTGCATGTTTTAGTTTTACCTTTCCTTCAAAGTAATTAAATCTGTGGACAAGACAACTGTCTTCAGAGTCGTGATATTTATGGTATCAAGATGAGGCCAGATACCACTGTAAACGTACATGAAGTATTGTAAGTGCAAGTGAAGTTTTGCAAACCAAAAGTATGTATATCTTTTTAAAATGCACCTACAAAACTTATTTTGCTCGTACAAACCCATTTTTTTTGTTTTTCCAAAATGCTTTTATGTTTACAAAACTTTGTCAGCATTTACAAAACTTTTCTGGGGTTAAAAAACTTTTCTGCAGTCACAAAACCTTTCTGCAGTTACAAAACATTGTGGCCTCTTTTTGACGTGGGGGCGTGGTTAGATGGGAGGCATGTCCAGACCTGGTCCAGACAGGAAGCAATATTAGTGATGGACAGACATCACCTCTCTCACTACAATGGAGCGATTACAAAGTATCACTGCAATGTGTCTTTTTCACCCTAAATAACACCACTTATTATTATGCGGCAGAGTGAAGTTGGTTCGGTTCTCAAAACCAGTTCTGAGATCTGTAGATGGAACCAGTTTCATTTCCAGAACATGCAACCAAACCGAGCACCAAGCTCCGAGCCCCAGCTTTGCTGCATCGTGCCCAGCACCCAGCTGTGCTCCAAGCCCCAGCTCATATCTGGGGCTCTCCATCAGCTCCCTCCATCAGCTCCCAGTTACATTTAACTTAAATGAACCTCAGGGCTCTGAGCCGCCAGCACCATGCACTTGAGTCCGAGTTACGTTTAATGTAACAGAGATGAGATTCCAACCCCTGACGTGGCTATTCATCATGCACACTTAAAGTCAGTGGCACATCACATCCCAGACATCGACCCACAAGCCCAAATCATGCTACTCCAGGGTAGGGACATCATCAGAATACACAAAGTCCGTAAAGAGGTGGCAGGTTCATACAAACAACCCTATGCACAGAAATTGGATCTGGGTTGGGTCATTGTAGGCAATGTATGCCAGGACAGCATCCACCAGCCACAGACGATTGATGCCTTCAATACCAGGGGTATTCAAATGTGGTCCTCAAGAGCCGGTATACTCCACGTTTTAGATATTTCACTCTTCCAGCACACCTGGAAGCCATTACCTCTACGGCTTCTGCTGAGCTTAATGATGAGCTGATCATTAATTGAACCAGGTGTGCTACAAGTGGGAAATGTCTAAAACATGCAGGATAGCGGCCCTTGAGGACCGGATTTGAATACCCCAGTTCTATACCAACACAACAGAGCTCAACTGTCTTACCCTCTTCGAACCATGCCCTAACATGTTCCATGTGAAGGAGAAATACAATGACATCCAGCTCACAAATCATAGCTCAACATGTTTGGAGGACAAGTCTTCCTGTGATGCCGACCATTTGGGATGCAATGTGTTTAAGTGTACTAAAGAGGATGACCAGGTGGCACCTTCAGAATGCTTCCTTCATGGAAATAATGAATGAAAGAGTGCAGAAGGATTCAAACAAGAACTGGGTAGCACCATTGCCCTTCAAACGTCCATGTGTACGATTCCCCAACAACAGGCCCCAAGCATTGAAGCATCTCATATCTCTTAAGCGTAACCTTGATAAGAAGCCTGAAACACTTTTGTAGCTTCATGGACAAGATATTTAAGAATGGACATGCTGAGTTAGTTCTTTCACTTTGAGAGGAAGACGAACAATGGTACATGCCAATGTTTGGTGTGTATCATCCAAGAAAACCAAAGCAAATTTGAGTGGTGTTGGATTCAAGTGCCCAATACAATGGTGTATCGCTCAACAATGTGCTTTCAACTGACCTGACCTGAAAAACACACTGCTTGGAGTACTGATCGGCTTCAGGAAAGAAGCAATAGCCTTTACAGGGAACATAGAACAGATGTTCTATTGTTTTGTGGTAAAGGAAGAAGACCGGAACTTCATACATTTTCTTTGGTTTCAAGACAACAACCTCTCCAAAGATGTTGTAGAATATTGGATGAAAGTCCATGTCTTTGCTAATAGTCCATCACCTGCAGTGGCTCTTCATGGCCTCCACCAGTCTGTTCAAGACAGTGAGTTCCACATTGACACTGATGTCAAGAACTTTGTGACATGTGACTGCTATGTGGATGATGGTCTCAAGTTGCTACTTACAGTTGAGGCTGCAGTCAACTTGCTGACGAAGACTCAGCAAGTTCAGTCCAAGTCAGACCTGAGACTGCACAAGATTGCAGCTAACAGCAAAAAGCTCATGCAAGCTTTTCCGTCAAAAGAACACACAGGTGACTTTAAAAACCTTGATCTCAATGCAGACCTGCTTCCCATGCAATGCAGCCTTGGACACAATTGGGACCTGCAAACAAACTCTTTCCGTTTCAGTGTCTCAGTTGAGATAAAGCCTTATACCCGGTGAGGTGTCTTATCCATGATCAACAGCCTCTATGATCCTCTTGGATTTGAAGCACCTGTCACGATCCAAGGCAAGGGCTATTCTTAGAGAGCTCACAGCTGACAGTAGTGACTGGGATGCTCCATTGCCTCAAGAAAAGGAGGAAGCTTGGACATCATGGAGAGCTTCTTTGTCAGAACTGTCCAACCTTTCTGTCTCCAGACCTTACACCAAAACATCACCTTCAGCAACATTTAAAAGAGAACTCTGTGTCTTTTCTGATGCATCAACCCAAGCTATTGCTGCCGTGGCATATCTAAAAGTCAGAGATGCTGCTGGGAATAGACATGTGGAGTGGGTGTGGGTAAGGCAAAGTGGGCTCCCCCACCCGGAACACACAGTACTGAGGCTGGAACTCTGTGCAGCAGTTCTGGCTGTCAAGTTTGCAGACCTGGTTTTACTTAGATGCTATAACCTACTTCACAGATAGCAAAGTGGTACTAGGTTACATCTACAATGAAAGCAGACGATTTTATGTGTACGTCACAGTCGGATACTATGTATTCATTTTGCCAAATTCTCCTCTTGGAAGTCACTAACGTGCTGTTACCTGTCTTATACACATAGTTCATCTTTTCAGTGCAACCCAGACAAAGACCAGCCCTTATAAGTAGAGTACACTGTTGAGGAATCCAATCAAACCTTAGCAGTCATTATTCAGGCAGTTCAGGAGGAAATCCTACGGCCAAGAAATCAAGTGCTCCAAAGGAGCAAGAAGCTCCCTGAAAGTAGCTGTTTCAAGTATCTGGATCCGTTCATTGATTCACACAGCCTTCTGAGAGTTGGAGGCCGCCTCCACCATTCAAGTCTTCATCAGTCTGAGAGGACTCCGTTGATCATTTCTAGAAGACATCGCATCGCAACTTTGCTCGTCAGACATTACCATGAGCAGATTGACCATCAAGGTTGGCTCTTCAGTGAAGGGTCTATCTGTTAAGCTGGCTTTTGGTTAGTGGGAAGAGAAAAGTGAGTAGTGTTATCCACCGATGTGTAACTTGCAGATGGCTCACAGCTCCACTTAGCACCCAAAAAATGGCCAGCCTCCCAGCAGCTCGCCTTTCAACTAGGGATGTGTGACATCACTATTTTTTCTTTCAATCTAACACCAAGTAATACCGAGGCTAATATCCCGATACCAATATCAATATTTTTAAATGTCTGCTTGTGTACAGGGTGGGGAAGTAAAATTTACAATATTTTGAGGCAAGGATTGAAAGACAGTGTATGACCAATTAGTTTATTGAAAGTCATGAGAATTTATTTGCCACAAGAAAATTTACATAATAGAAAATGTTTTTATTCTATGTGTCCTCCTTCTTTCTCAGTAACTGTCTTCATACGCTTCCTGAAACTTGCGCAAGTGTTCCTCAAATATTTGGGTGACAGCTTCTCCCATTCTTCTTTAATAGTATCTTCCAGACTTTCTCGTAATAGTTTTGCTCATTGTCATTCTCTTCTTTACATTATAAACAGTCTTTATGGACACTCCAACTATTTTTGAAATCTCCTTTGGTGTGACGAGTGCATTCAGCAAATCACACACTCTTTGACATTTGCTTTCCTGATTACTCATATGGGCAAAAGTTTCTGAAAAAGTATGGATAATAGTGTTAGGTATGATTATGACATCAATATATGTTTGGTTTCAAAACAATTGACGGAGTGCCTGCTGAGAAAAAACAACTAAATGTTCATTGTAAATTTTGCTTCCCCACCCTGTATTTGAAAATGATGACTTTTAAAATGAACATTTGTGATTGGAATTCTGAAAAAATGTACTTTATGCCTTGTTTAAGAATGAAACAACTCACATAACTCACATACAACCAAAAATAGACTAAATAGCTACAGGTTAATTATAATAGTAACATTAGTAATAGTAACAGTAATGATAACAGTAATTATACAATACATTATCCAGCTTTTGATAAAAGTGACACTGAATTGTGTTAAGATGATGGCAGTATTACAAGTTCAATTTGCTATATATTGTTCAGGAAGGCAACATTTTTTTCCAACTAAACACTAAAATAATAATAAAAAATGCAAAATTGACAAAAATACTGCACATTATTGTATTTTATATAAATTTATCTAATCTATGCGTATATGCCTGTGATCAGCACCGTCATGTATTTTTACTATATACCTTGATATTGCCTGCCTCTCTGAAGGGCTTCCATCAGAGGTCTGTGTCTTTTGGGTGGCAGGTGTGGGGGCATTTCCCTGCGCTCCCTCTCTCTCACACTTCTATAATCACCCTGCTGTAACTTGTTATGCTTTTCTATGTGGTTCATCTTTAAGTGTTTGTTCAGATTTGTGGAGTTGCCACAATACCTCACAGACTTTCGACACAAGTCATATGTTGGTTCATTTGCGTTTACTGAAGTGAAATAATTCCAAACAATGCTTCTTTTTCTGTCTGCCATACTGCAGCTTCATTCATTCTCCCCTGTGATGTTGTGACTGTCTGACAGGGCTACTGCCATGTGCGTGTGTATCAGTGTGCAAATGCCAAGTAGAGAGCATAAGCCAGAAGGAAAAGTAGTTCCTATATCCTACACAAATATTGACTACAGATTTCAGTTTTTACCCCCCTCCCCAAAAAGGGGAGGCAAGGGGTATTGTTTGTGGTTCGTTTGTTAACACTCTACTAGCAAAACTATTGGTTGAATTCATCCCAAATTGGGTTTATAGAGCATCACAGGAGAGATACACTGGTACAGATACACAGATACATTTAAGATGAGAGAAAATTAAAATAAAAGAGATTAATTATATTAAAAACACAAACATTAAAATTAAAATAGACATTAAAATCATCAGCGATAAAATGTGATTTTAAAGTTCATGTAAAAGACATTATTTAAGAGTTTAAGAGAAAGTTCCAGTAAATAATAGTGTTTTCAGGCCTGATTTAAATGAGGAGCAGAATAACTGAATGCTGCTTCACTTTGTTTGGTTCTGTTTTTGGGAACACATAGTAAACCTGTCCCTGATGACCGCAGAAATCTGGATGCTTCATGCTTCAACTAACAAGTCTAGGATTTCGGTCCAAGGCCATTCAGTGCTTTGTAGACTAGGAGTAAGATATTGAACTCTATCCTTTGACTCACAGGAAGCCAATGTAGTGATTTGAGGACTGGTGTTATGGGGTCCAGTTTCTTGGTATTAGTCAGGACTCTGGCAGCAGCATTCAGGATCAGCTGCAGCTGCCTGATTGATTTTTTGTTTAGACCTGTGAAGACACCATTACAGTAATCTAACCTACGGAAAATGATTGCATGAACAAGTTTTTCTGTGCCTTGTGTGGGCAGAAGACCCTTGATTCTAGCGATGTTCTTCAGGTAGCAATAGGCAGACTTAGTCATAGCTTTTAAATGGTTGTTAAAGTTCAGGTCTGAGCCAATAATTACACCAAGATTTCTGGCTTGGTTTTTAGAGTGCAATGACATGGAGTCAAGGTGAGCGCAGACCTTTGAGCTTTCTTCTTTAGTGCCAACAACAATCACTTCTGTCTTGTCTTCATTGAGCTGGAGAAAGTTCTGGCACATCCACTTGTTGATTTGATGAATACATTGACTCAGTGAAAGTCAGGGACCTTAGTCATGTGATGACACTGAAATGTAAAGTTGGGTGTCATCTGCATAGGTGTGGTAAGAAATGTTGAAATGCTCTATGATCTGAGCCAGGGGCAGCATGTAGATATTGAACAGAAGCGGTCCAAGAATGGACCCTTGGGGAACCCTATGTCACCTTTGTTCTCTCCGACTTGTAATTACCAACTGAGACAAAGTAGTCCTTACCTTCTAAGTAAGATTTGAACCAGTTTAACACATATTTTGAAGCACTGTGCAGTGTTTATAAACTTTTGGTTTTGTATTGGGTTGTGGTCACTTCAAGAGTGAGTCTCATGTGACCTGTATAAAGAAGTGAGCAAGCATGGTTCAGAGTGAAGTTTAAGTTGATGGTGGACATAATCCAGTGACATCTGCACTTTGTTGTAGTCCAATGTAGCATTGTGGGTATGTATATGTGTAATTCAATGTTGTTCTCATGTACAGATGATTATTTTGAGATTATTTTGAGTTAACAGAAAAAATATGTTGAAGACTATAGCAATACAAAATTATTTTTACATTGAATGATATATGCAGGTACATGTTGAAAGCAAGCATACGTGTAATTAGGCTGTTTTTGTATGTTTTAGTTTCACCCTTCCTTCATTAAACCTGTGGACAATGAGACAACTGTCTTCAGAGTTGTGATATTAAGGAAGAGTTTATCTGGCTGTCAAGCTATACATAGCAGTTATTGTGAGGGCAGCACAATTACGGTTAATGTTATTGAAAGGAAAAATACCAGTAATTTTTTTTTTTTTTAAGAAAAACTTTTATTGTGGTCTTTTTTCATATTGCATCAGTGTTGCTATTTGATGAAGGAGGGATGATAATACAGTTCATCTTTGTTCTCCTGATATATATATGTGTGTGTGTGTGTGTATGTGTTCAAGGCAGAATGACTGGCATGCACCACTCATTAATCCCATTATAGACTTGAGACTCGACTTGGACTTGAGCTCAGAGTCTTGAGACTTGACTTGGACTTGAGCTCAAATACTCGTGAGCACCTCTGACACAATTACTCCCATTCTTTGTCTGACTGGGATTTATCAGTCATTACATATCGATCTGTGATTCGTCACACCTCATCATGTGATCCAGGATGAAACCCAGCTCCCTTATTTTCCTCTGAGTAGACAGGAACCTTTTTCATTTTACAAAATGGTTTTAAAATGTAAATGTGAAAGTGTGGATGTAGCCTTAGCTTTACCGTTTAGTGTCTTTTATTTTTAACTGTAGTGTTATGGCAGTTGTTTTTGTTCGTCTGGGAGATCTACCAATACAAAACAAGAAAATCATCATACATTTAATCATGATGTAGTTGAATTTACTGAACAATCACCCTAACATAATAAATATTCCATTATTGTGAGATATAATTAAATAATGTAGATGTGATAAAAGATAGTGTGATAAAAGATTTTGGCCACATCACATGGCCCACACCTACTTATATCTATAGAAAAACATACTCACAGAAACATACAGGCAGAGGAAGAGTGGCTTCCCAATTTTTTCTCTTTAGTATTTTGTTTGTCAGGAGTGTAATGAGACAAGGAGTCATGCTGACTTATACAAGGCTGTCATTTAAATCTGAAATAGCATCCCAGTGGAATAAAATCAATGCAGGATATTACGACCCAAATGAGATATTTTTTGTATGCCGCTTGCGCTCCATTTACCCAATTTCAGGAACAATCACCCTATTAGCGACTTGTAGGCCTCCACGCAGTGCTAATTGTACAATTACTGCACTGATTTTTTTTTCTTTTTTTTAATAAAATTTGAATCATCCCCTCACTGCAGACACACTGTGAGTAATCCTACAACAGAATGTTAATGTGTAGCTTCTGGTAATCCCAAGACTTTCCTGACGCATGTGTGACGTGCTTGATTATATCTTTAGCCAAATTTGAGCTTATGTATTCCAGCTGTGAGAGAATAAATGAAGGTGTTCTTCTGGTCAGGAGAGACAGTATGAAGAGAAGTACACTATTATTTGTGATTTTCAGAGTAAAGGACCACAGAAGTGCTTGAAATGTTATATTTCCACTGTAACCCTGGAGACAGAAATCTCAAAAATTGAATACCTTGCTGAATTCCTACAGATGTTTTATGTTGCCTAGCAACTGTTTTTTACTTCTCTCCCCGTCTTCTGTTTTTCACTCTTTCTGATTCTCAGTTTTTCTCTGTCTGTATCTTTGCTCCTTTCTCCCACTCCATGGCTTGTCACAGTTAATTAAGTAACACAAGAGATGCCACTAAAGCAGAGAATGGTTTATTTATTTGCACGTTAATAATTTAGGCTAAGCAGGGCCCCTGCTTTGGCCTGTCCCTTAATGCTTTCAAAGCAGCCTGACGCTGCAGCTTTGTGTTGTTTTATTTGCCAAATGGCTGGGGATCTTGTCGGCCCTTTGAAATGCAGCAGTGCCACTACACACAATGTGACGTTGTCCTCATTGGTCTTCCACTGCTGTCTCTTTGTGTCAGGTGAGAAGCTATAGCTTGATGAAGGCTTTCTGCTGTGTGATTGGCAGGTCTATCTGTCACTCAGCCCTAGGGACTTTGCTGCTCTAATTAGGTCGCTTGGCTTGCTCACCTCCCAGGGCTGGATGCTACAGCAGACCACAGATCAAATGACGGCCCCTTGTTTTGTGGGGCTATGTAAAGGTGGCAGCAAAAAGCAGAGGAAAAGCATTTGTTTAGTGTCTGCGACCTTTCTACACCTGTTTGCTTTTTTTTTTTTTTTTTTACCCCTTTCACTCCCTCACAAGTGCAGTAATGCACATCGCTCTTCATTTGTGGTGTAAAATGCCAGAGGGGAGTGTGACTCCTTGTGGGTTAATTTGATTCCAGTGGGTTAATTGATGAAGAGGGAGTGTTTCCTGTTCTGAATTGTGCCACTGGATTTTCTAACTGGTGGCTTCTCACCACTGATTTATCCTGGTTTTGATCCCATAATTGGTACACGCCTTTGAAAAACAGCAGAACCTGCTACAGACAATATTCTCCTTTCACACTGCAAGAAGATAAGTTTGTCTTTGTGTCGTTTATGACGACGTCATAGGCATGCTAACAAACAGTAGATTCCCTGGGAAATCCCCCTTGAATCTCTTTCACCTCACTTCCACGATATTGAAATTTGACTTGACAATTAACTGTCATCTGCTGTTGTAATCTGTTAACTTTATGCCAACAGAAGAAGTCAATTATTACAATAGAATTTTATTATATGTGACATGACAAAATTTTAATTTTACATCAAGATGGTTTTTGTCGGAGATCAGTGGCTATGACCGTATTATTTTATGTACTCAAGCATAGTCTGATGCCACTATTCATTATTTTAATAGTTCTGAATGGTCATCTTGGGGTGGCACAGTGGTGCAGTGGATACCACTGTCACCTCACAGCAAGAAGGTCTTGGGTCGCATGTTCTCCCTGTGTTTGCGTGGGTTCTCTTTGTGTACTCCGTCTTCCTCCCACCATCCAGACTTGCACTAATAGGTTAATTGGTTAAGCCAAATTGCCCATAGGTGTGAATGTGAGAGTGATTGGTTGTTCGTCTCTTTATGCCAGCCCTGCGATGAACTGGCGACATGTCCAGGGTGAACCCTGCCTTCACTCATAGGTAGCTGGGATAGGCTGCAGCACCCCCTCGAAGATGACTGACTGACTGAATGCTCATCCTTCAGATTTGTAAAATTTTCTGAGGTTTTTGTCATATTGCAATTATCAAAAGATTTTAAAAGCATAAAGAACAGTCTCCAACTTAAACTCCAACAAAAATCAGCCTTAAAAAGAGTTTTGATGTTTATCATGTGATAATTGTTAATATTTTCTTGTCTGAAAACATTTTTGCCCTTATTTCCCATTCTGCACAATAATGTGGAGTGAATGTAGATTGTACCCAACTATACTATTTTACACTTGGTGTGTTTCCATACACTTGTTTTCATTTGCATTCCCAATTTGTGTAGTTTGTGTGTAAAAAACCCTTAGTGGAAATGTGAAACTAACGATAGATTGATAGATGGAAAGCAAAGAAAGTTTTGGATCAGAAATCACTCCACACTCTATACTGTTCCCTAGTCTCACCATACTTAGAATACTGTGTTGAGATCTGGGGCAACAACTACAAGACCTCACTACAGCCACTAACCATCATTCAAAAAAGAGCAATATGGATCATTCACAACATCGGCTACCAGGAACACACAAAGTCATTATTCTTAAAATTACTCAAATTTACAGACAATGTGGACTATCAAACAGCTCAAATAATGTACAAAGCTAAAAATAATCTGTTACCAACAAATATACAGAAATTATTCTGTATTCATGGGGGGGGGGGGGTTATAATTTAAGGGGGAAAATGTACTTAAAAATTCACTTCATACATATGACTCGGAAAGGTTTTTGAGTTTCCGTCAGTGGGGTGAGACTGTGGAACAGATTCAACATGGAGTTAAAGCAGTCCCTAACACCTTCTTCCAGTCTTCAGTAGTCCACTGGCGGTGTTTCATGGCCCAGGCAAGCCTCTTTTTCTTATTCTGAAGTCTCAGCAATGGCTTTCTTGCTGCAACTCGACCCATCAAACCTGCAACTCGAAGTCTTCTCTTCACAATTGAAACTGAGACTTGCTTACTACAACCACTATTGAGCTGTGGTTGAAGCTGTTGTCCTGTGAGTCGCCTATCACGCAAGCTGTTGACTCTCAGAAACCTGTCTTCTGATTCTGTTGTGTCTTTGGGTCTGCCAGACCTCTTCCTGTCAGCATTTCCCCCAGTTTCTGAGTGCCTTTTGATGGTGAAGGAAACTGGACTTACTGACACTTTGACTTTCTTGGCAATTTCTCTGTAGGAAAGACCTACATTTTTATGTGTTATGATGCTCTGTCTCTCTTCTATTGTTAATTGCCTTTTCCTCGCCATTTTTATAGTAGCACACTACTTTCTGCAGTGCAATACTGTTCAAATAATGCTCTCAATGGAATGGTACCAAAGTGTGTTCCAACACTACTTTTATGCAGACAGAGGAGGTTGTAAGTAATTAAGAATCGTTGGGACACCTGTAGGAATTAGTAGCACCAACTTTTGAGGCTTGATCAACCTCCATTTGCTGCAGAACTGCTGTAGGTTGTTAACCCATTTCTTGTTCGCTGAAAAAGGCCTTTTTGTATAATTCTGAAATGTACATTATTTTTTAGTTTTGTTTAACCTTACCTTTGTTTTTTTTGTTTGTTTTTTTTACCTCTGGCAGTTCACCGCTTACCTTTGCACCATTTCAAGCTGTTCATTGGACTTGAACTGCTTGAATTTTAATACAAAACTGGAAAAATTGGGGTCCTCTAAAACTTTTGACTGGTAGTGTATATGTGTTGTCGTATTATGTGTTTAAGTAAATCATATTATATTTGTTCATAATAATATAAAGCCAGAAACTACATTATTTAATAATAAGTATCATGCATATTATAGTATATAGTATAGTTATGCTTAGACTAGGAAGATTATTACTGTTATTAATTATATAAGGAGAAGGGGTTATGCTGCTTCTCACTCCTTTTCGAATATGCATTATAGGTCTTATGTCTTATGTTTAAGTGTTTTGTTTATTTATTTTCATCTGTTTTGAGATTCATATTCGAAATAAATACATGAATGAATCAACTGATCAAACCTCAAAATCTGATAAAAAGTTTCTTACATTTGGGAGAAATAGAAAAATGTATGTATTGATGAAAATAAATGGAATAAGTGGAGTCAGTACAGACTTTTCAATAATCATGTGTTTGTGCTTACATGGACCAATAAGAAGGCGGCAGCATTCACTGAAACAAAACAGGAGGCATTCTGTAATACTATATGTAACAGTAGTGACAACACCATCCTCTTCTTTGGAGGTAAAAGTTAAAGCTGGCCCCAGGTTTGGGCAGATAGGAACTACGTCTTATCTATCAGCTCCTCAATCAACAGTTGATGTTACATGATGATGTACCTTGTACCAGAAGGAGGATGATGAACATGCTCCTAATATTCACATATGGATACAGCAGATGGAAATGTGCATTAATTTGCATTTTCTTTTGCTGATTTTCTGAAAATTCCTTCAAAATTTGCAATACGTTGGGATAGAAACCAGCTTGAAGTCAAAAGCCAGATGTTGGATTTTGTGTCTGAGGTTAAAAGACAATCAGAACCACAGCCAACTTTCACTTATCCCGTTGCATCAGTATGCCAACTCTGATGCTTTTAAGTAAAGATGCACCATTAGAACAACTTCAAATAAGTTGTCAGGTCAGAAACCATCAATATCTCTTAGAAATAATTAAATTCTCCCTGCTCTTGACATTGACTCAAAGAGAAGGATAGCGTTGCATGTGTCTGATAAAGACAACAGGTCTTATCTAAGGACTCGCAGGCATTACAGACCATCTGAACACACCCCAAATATTGGCAGCGTGTCAAGTGTCTGAACAGATTTGATGTTGATGAGAAAGCTATGCCACTCTGACAGAATAAGTGTTTCACTTGTGCCAGAGTAGGTAAAACTGCTGATACAAGCTGTCTCTCAATTGCCTAAAGTGCCTCCTTTGTCAGACTATCAGACTAAGGCTTTTACACTGTTGTGAGATCCCTTAAAGAAAGTGGCGTCTCTCTTACATCGCATTCTCAAATGTTGGTTCTCAGCTTCAAGAGAGCACCAGGCACCCATCCACTTTAACTCACTTTAACATCAAATAAAGTCAGGTATATTTGATCTAATATTTAGATCAGCTCCAGCAGCTTCCTCATTTTTAACCGTCTCATTTTCACATTTCACAAGATTTCTTTCAATTGATAGATTTTGCTGGTGTTAGCATTTAATTTTCATCCTTTGTTTATATTAACTTTGTCAAAACAGGCTTAAACATATTAATGGATGTTCCACTCTGGCTTTTATGCTTCAAACATCCATTTGTAGAGCTTTGCCAGTTACTCCGCATTTAGGCAGCTGCTGGGTTATTCAAAGTGCTGTCCTAATTGATATGTGAGTAGATCAGCAAAACCAAATCAGGAAAAGTTGGAGCGATAATTTATGTTAAAATTACAGCAACAGTGACTGGTAACACATCTTTGACCTGTATTGCACTGCAAACCAGACAATGCAACAACATTTAATAACAGAAGCCCTTGTGATTTGTATAATACATTCTAGAAAAAGTTGGGATAGTAAAGCATGTAACACTTTCTAATGTTGCCTTTTCCTCTCACAACAATTTCAGACATTCAGACGCAGAAAACATTAAGTAATGATGTGCTTCAGTTTCATTTTCACATTACCTCTTTCTATATAAACAAGTCTTTAGATTTTTTATGTCTTAAGATGCTCCACACATTCTTTAATGGGGATCAGTTGGACTGCATCAGGGGCTCATTTTGGGGTTAAATAGTGAACACACCCATTAGCTAACCCTTCAACGCAAATAGTGGGCAAATAGGTCAGCAAATGCAGAGGCTTAACTAGCACAAAATCTGTTTCTGGGCTCGTTACATTCGCTAAATCATCGTTTGCTCACTATATGCAATGAAGAGTGCGCTAACGGGTGCATTCACTATTTAGCCCAGAATTAACACCTCCGCTCCCGCTGTTTCCAATCATCTGTCAGTATTATGGTTAGAATGAAGAATTATTATAAGCTATTTGTGACCCCGGACCTCCTCCCTTACCCTCACTTGTCTGGATGGACCTCCTCACCCTCATCTGACTAGATGTACCCCCCAGTTGTCTCCATGTGCCCCCACCCTATTGAATTGAATTGAATTATTTACACACATAGATCGTGCATTTGGCTGGACGTCTAAGGATGACCCGAGTTATTCCGCACGCACGCACGCGCACACACACACCGGTGTGTGTGGCACTGGTTCACTGGCTCTGTCCTCATACTGCTCTCATTCATTCATTCGTTCATCTCTCAAAGCCCCACACACTCTGCCCTTAGCTGTACTTTGTTCTGAAGTAATCTATAGCTATCCATAGCTATAGCAGAGAATAAAATTCAGTGAGCAGATCAATCCTCACACAGTAAATTCATTTTTGGTTAGTGCAAAATGTCCATGGGAAAAATCTGATATCATCAAAGATTTTGTCAAACTTCTGTTAAAAGTCTTTTTCAAATGTAAATAATATTTCAAAAGAAATATATGACATAAATAAAGTGAAATGAAGCTACAAGAATATATTCTCATTCTAAAATCAGCCCTGTAACGTGGAACTGGATGAGTGCAGACTTTTAACCAACTAGCCCAGAAAGGGGATAACGCGTTTTGTGTTGAATTGGTTGTTAATAAACTAAGAGAGAGTCCAGAAACGGGATAGCGCAAAATGTGTTAAATGGACGCATTGTGCGTTGCGCTGGGCTTAACAATTTAACGAGCAAGAAATGAGCCCCAGACTGGCCCAGGACCCTCACCCTCCTCTTCCTCAGTCAGGCCTTTAGAATGTTTGCAAAGTGTGGTTTTATTTTGTCTTATTGAAATATTCATGGATGTCCCTGGAAAAGTTTTCCTTTTGAAAGGAACACGTGTTGCTTCAAACTCTCAATGCATTAATTGATCATCACAGAAATTACCTAGACCATGACAGACCCTTCCTTCTATTTTTGTTGGTGGCAACATTCTGGTTAGTTCTTTCCATCTTGGGTCTGGAACACATGGGGTACAAAGACCTGGATAATGATTGGTCTGAGTACAGTCTGGTCCATCCCAGATACCCCAGAGCCCAGACAAGTCCACAATACTTCTGGACAGTTAAATTTTGGCTCAGTAAAGTCTGAACTGGTATTAGCGTCTGTAATTTTGTATTGTAGGGTTTGACAAAGGTTCTCCACATTAATTCTGACCAATGTGGTTCTGTCAGCTCTAGATGAATGATGGTTCTTCATGTGGTGTCGTCTGATGAATCAGAAATCACAGAGTTTGGCTTTGGCTTGAACCTTTGTCCTTTACACACTGAATTACATCCAGATTAACCCATAATGACCAGAACTATTATTTTGATTTGACTTCCACATGAATTTTTTTCTACATGTAACGATTACCAAGTGAGTAGTCACCATTATAATATTATCCTTGTATTTTCATATATGTATTTTGCTGACCATGTAGATGTTCAGAAAAACTTAAGTAACTTTAAGTAAATTCAAAGGTTATTCTATCAAAATGAAGAAAATTGAATAAACCACAACATGTCCAGCTAAATACAGTATATCATTAATGCTATATAAAAACAAGCATCTCCAACCACTATCATTAGTCAATCTACATGGCTTTTATTGGTGAATCAATGTTACAGAAGATGACAGCATTTCCACGTTCACTACAGAGACTATGGATGCATCCGAAAAAGGCATTTTATGCTGCTGAAAAGCTAAGAAACTGCATTTTACCTGAATTGTTTCACTGTATTGATAGGATTAGTTGTTAAAAATGTGTTAAACATTTTAAATCAGTAGATGCTTTTGGGTCTTTGAGGGTTAATTGAATCTTTTCATTCTGTTCTGCACTGTAGAGGATGAAATATCCAAATCCCTTTCTACCTTTTTTTTTTAGGTTAATATTGTTTCTAAACATTTTGTCAGTAATTTTCTCACTCATTTCTTGTCAAACCAGTAGTCCTGGGCTCTGGGCCCATCTATGCTCCAAAAAGAACTAGACCTTTATGGCCCAAATCATGATTTTTAATCATCTATTTGAAATTTCATTGTTATTTAATCAGTCTAAGCATTAGCAGTATTAGCCTTACATTGTGTTCCAATTTTTTCTTGAATGTGTTGCAGTATGAATGTGAAAAACAGTATATTCACAAATCTAGTGATATGATGTAATGTGTTCATACTGTCTACAAGGAATTACAGATCAAAATACATTTTAGTATCACGACTTTTTATTTGGCACAACTTAACTTTTTCATAACTTTTTGTGACACATTAATTTCAATCTGTCTTAATCAGGTTATCATTTATTATGACAGCAGAAAGAAGTTCTTCAGAGTACAGACTCATGCCTCTTGAATACAGTATATAGTCAGTACATGTTCATTGTCCTGTGCAGCTGCGTAGCCCTGTCTGAGGATACTGTAATGAGTAAACGTTCAAGCATGTGTGCATGTCTTTTTCCCACATGGAGGTATCACCACAAATGTACAGTATGCTGGAGTGTTCAAGAGTTGTCTTTAAAAGGTCCCTCAAGTGATAGAGAAAAAAGAGAAGGAGCAGAGTGTTTTCTATCAGCTGAGGCATTCTTGTAAAGTGCATGTCAAGTGTGTTTTCCTTTCAGCTCTGCCATCTAGCTAATGTAGGTTTCCTCTACATTATGAAACTCCTAGGCTTTAGACAATATGCTCTGTACGTCGACCTAGAAGAATCTCTGCCACATTGTCAACTAATTCAGCTGTTTTATTCAAACTTGACCTGTGTAATGAAGCTCCTGAAATGGAAAGGGGATGTTTTTCCCCTATGTGTCTCATGGTGTAGTACTTTTGATTTCAACAATGTTCACTAGAGGTTAAAGTCCTGACCTCCATATATGTGTTCGATTACAAGCACGTCTAGTAAACTGTTCTTGACCTTTGGTATGGATAAAGAGTATTACTTCCAACTCTGCATTCAGTTCACCTTTTATTCAGGAAATAATCTTAAGTCTCTGGCCTGAAGTTTATTGTTTATTTTCATAAACACAAATCATCTAAAATATGGTATCCATTGTGATATGAGAAATGCAGCCACAAGTTGAAAAGAAGCTTACAAATAGAGCTCAGTCTCCTGTTTTTTTCTTCTTCTGTTAGTATAAACACAGAAAAAGGCATAAAGAGCTGAATAAAAACATAGAGGGAGAGCAATAGACAATGGGTGGTGTATTCAACAGGCATCTATGACGGTGAGAGATGAGAGGGAGAGCAGAGACGAGAAAGATAATAGAGGTGAGAGTAAGGTCACAGCTTTGGTCTGCCTTAGCAATGGAAGGAAAAGCTCTTGTTCTTTTTTAGTCCTGCACTCAATCTGAAATTGAACAAGTCAACCTATAGAGCAAGGGGCTCAGGGGGGTACTGCCTTTATTGACAGTGGGATAAAAAAAAAATCAGCTTTTTTTTTTTTGTGACCTCTTAGCTTTTTAACTTCGCGATGGTGTTAAACAAAGACAGAGTGCTGCGTAGAATAATTGTTTTTTTGCACTTTTGTACTCTGAAGGAGGATATGAACTTGTGACTGCTGTCTTGACCAGCATGCTCTATGTCACCACAAAATGAAAAAGATTTCTTAAATCAGTGGTTTTTTAATTGAAGAAGATAGTGGCATGACTATTGAACCCATAAAGACCCAATGCTACTTTTGTGGCAGTTCCCAAATGGCTTTTTCTCTCTATTTAATCTTTATTAATTGATTCATCACAATTTATTATATTATTCTCTGTATTTTGCATTTTTTCAGTATGCTGAAGTAATTCAGGTAAAATACAGTTTGTCATCTTTTCGTGGTCATCAGATATGACCGATTTGGATGTTCAGAGGCTCTGTAGTGAGCGTGGAAACACCAACATCCTCTACAACATTGATTCACCAGTAAAACCCATGAAGTTTGATAAATGACAGTGGATGGAGACACTTGTTTTTAGATTCAGTTATTGATGTCTTTGCTGAAACAGTCACTTTTTCTTCAGTTTTCTCTCTGTTTGATATAATAACGCTCAGCTTTAATGATTTTCACTGAGAAAAAAAAGCAAAATACAGAGGATTGTATTATAATAATTGGTGATAAATCACTGCCCGGATCCGGCACCTCCAACATCAAATCCAGAACCTATTTCATTGGATCCATTACCTCTATGAAAAAATAAATAGCCAAAATGAAAAAAAAAAAAAAAAAAAAAAGTTTATTGTTATCCGTCTAGTCAGTCTTTATTCCCCATCAAAGTTACATAAGAATCTTGTGTTCAGATGCATTTTAAGGTGAATTTTAAGGGAACCACGGAGGGAGGGGACAGTTTAAAAAAAAAAAAAAGCTCAACATGGCTTAATGTCCGAAAACTGCAATCAATTATCACCAAATTTCATGTGGACATCTCTAGTCATACCTTTCACCTCTCCTAAAATCAGAACGAAAATCCCACATTTATGCATGCTGTCCACGTTAAGCCTTATTTTTCTGTCAATAAAACACTTTCCCTTCAGCACCGCGCATTTGTGTCCAGTCATTTACTCCATCTTGACAATTTGTATACAAGAGAGACAGAGAGAGACCGAGAGAGAGAGAGAGAGAGAGACAATTTAAAAAAAAAATTGGTGATGGTTGATCTCAGTTTTTGGACATTAAGCTACGTTAAGGTTTTTTACATTAAGCGTTTTAGACTGTCCCCATTACATCCACTCCCCCTCTGTGTTCAGGCACCTTCCCACTTTACAAATTAGGCACTGCATATGATTTACTTTTCAGAGGGATCTTACAGAGTCTTTCATTAAAAAGAAAAAAAAAAAAAAAAGCAGCTCTGCTAAACTTTTCCTGCTTGGCTAATGTTCACTTAAGTGGCTACAATACCAGTGTAAATACTATGTTTACAGCTATGTGTACAAACCAGTATAGTGCTTTGTAATGTTGATAAGCTTGAGGGGTACACTGTTAACACTGTTTATATTTTCTTTTTAGTGTCAGTGTTGACTTCATTGTAACATGCAGAGTTTGTGGGGTGGCCATGGCTCAGAAGGTAGAGCAGGTCATCCATTAACGAAAGGGTTGGCAGTTCAAATCCTTCTCTGTCACGTGCCATTGTGTCCTTGGGCAAGACACTTTGCTTCCAGTGTCACACTGGTGCCTGATTGTACTCACTCACTATCTCACCTAAGTTTGTTGTCATCACTTGAGCAGCCATTTCTTCAATTCTTTCACAACTAATAATAATAGCTTCCTGATTAAAACAATAAACATTTGTTTTATTTGCATGACAAGGTTTTATTTAGCCTATTGATTTGCCACTGAGGTTGCAGAGATAATGGCTCTGCTTCCAATTTAGCTGCAGACTAATTTGTGGTATCAGCTGATTTCACACACTTGACAGGTTTTCTCTGCTTTTTGTTAAATGCTACAAGTGATAATTTATTCATACAAATATAGGAAATAACTGTTTGTTGGCACTGTGGTGTCAGAGGGTTGAGAGTGCTGAGAAACTGAAGCCATCTAGAGCACATCAGTATCCCTTGGCCTCCATATAACATTCAGACATTCATCATGGATGCTTGTACATATGCACCATGAAACATCCACTATAACACCCTTGACAGATAGATCTTTGCTGTCACTGCTGAAAAATAACTGGACATCAGCCAGAAAATATGTCTGCCTCCTGATGCATGTCAGTGCTGTTGAGCACTTCTGGTTTGTGCACTGTCACAGCTGCTACTATATGTGGCGTGTGTGTCTAAGTGTTTGTGTGCAGGCATGTGTTGGGATCTGCCTGCAAGCATGTGACTGTTGCGCTGTTTCTCTTTTCCTGTAACTGTGCCAGAGCTAATCCTCCACAGGAGTTCAGCAGGGTGTTGGGTTAGTGCTACACACACGGTCAACAAACACACAATGCATGTGTTTGAGCCTGGGGAAGATGTAGTGCAGCCTCTGACCACATAGAGTCCTATATCATCAGAAAATACAACTTACCAATATTGTACCTTAAGCACCACCTCTGCACTTAAGCAAATACATATTTTTTCCCCCCTCAGTGTTAGAATCACCTTAAAATGTATGTTATCCATAACTCTTAATAATAAGGAACACTTGTTTAATATTAAGTAGTTGCTAAATAGCACAAATATTGGCTGTTTCTTAGAGATTATAAGGCACTTATTAATCCCTTATTCTGCATTTCAGGAGGTTCTCCATCAGCGACTTAAATGTAAATAAGGAAGTTGTACATGAATCAGGGTCATAAAAGACCATAATGCTAAGGGGTCTTATAAGGTGGTATTATCACAAGACTATAGGCTAGCACTTAAAGCTTCTGGAAATTTGTCTGATTAGAAGGTTAAAGTTGAACTCACTTTAGAGCCTTAGGGAAATTCAGTGTATGCATTTTACCCATTCTAATACATACACAGTACCTAGCATTAGTACATAGCACATTATTAATTTAAGCATCCACAAATGAAGAGAAAATTAAGATTCATTACTATTACAAAACCTGATCCAAAACCATTTTACTCCTCACACTATTTCTAAGTTGCAGATCATGTTCTGCTTGTAATGTTAGCAACGGTACCTTTGGAACTAAATATGTTAGCAAAATGTGTTAGCTAATTAGATAACCTTTAACCCTCAGAGCTCCAAAGGTATTTTCTTGAGGTATTTTCCACAAACTCTCTTAGATTCACCTTAATACAATACCCAAGTGTTTTATATCAAAATGTTCTGAACAATCTTAGCTTTGAGGCTAGTTTTTGTCTAGTGCACCGTAGAAAGAGATAATTTGGCCCAAATTCTGAAAGTTTGAAGTCAGATTTATGGAGACTTTCAAATCTCTTGTGAAAACACATCACTCAAGTGTTTTGGTGCTTGAGATAGGTTTACCAAAGTCATAGCTTCACAAATGTAGTTGAATATATCAATAAAATAATAGGTAAGCTTAAAAAACATGTCTACAGTGACATTTTGTACTACTGCCTTTTGAGCAGAAATATCTCCTATCATTCAATTTTCACCAAATGTGAGATAAATGACGCTGAATAATAACTTCATATTACATATCAAGCTTCATTAGATGCGTGCAAATGACAATTGAGCATCATATTATATATATTTACTAAGAACATAATATTTACATACTGTATATTCATTTCTTTTTTTTTCTCTCGCACTTTTTTTTATTCGTGCCGTGCAGTAAAACAGTTCCTGTCCAGCTGCACATAGAGGTTGACATTGCATTTTCGGCAAGTATTTCAGTACTTTCTCCTGTCTCTCCCCATACCTCTTCAGACAAAACTGTAATAGGGAGGGCCTTAATGATTCCAGAGTGCCTACTGGTTTAGAGATGAAGGATTCAACCCATTATATCTGCACAAGTTGAGGAGCACAGGACTGATTCAGTTGGGTACAGTGAGAGGTAAGGATATGTGTGTGTTGATCTGTGATTGGCTCTAACTCTGGCTGCCAATCACATGGGACATCAATGGGGTGTGTAAAGTAAAGATGAGATTCTCCTTTCACTGAATAATTTCTACATCAGAAAATGACAAAATATTAATAAGACACATTGAAAGTGTGAAAACATGCAGGTTGCATGTGCCGCCCTTAGAGAGTTTTTAAAATGATCATATCTCGTGTTTCGAAGATGGAAAAAATACATTTTGCAAAGCCCGAAGATGTGACACATGTAACACCCCCCCCCAGGATGACCATATAATGAGTTGTACCAAGGGTGCCTCTGAGTGACATGGGTGAATAGAGCCAAAATCAGAGGGAAAAATGACAAGATTTGAAGATGCACTTCCTTCTGCAGCTTTCTCCTCTCTGTCCAAATGAAAAAAGTGAATTTAAAGATTGATGAACCTGATTCTCAGAGAGCAGTAGAGTAGCATCTGAGGAGAACCTTAACAGTGATTGGTAATTACAACTGTCAGTCACATATTACCTACATATTACCATCACCGACCTGATGGAAAACATCTTGATTTGCTGCATGTGCAAACTTTACAGAAGGGGTAGACTTTTTGTTTCCTCTCAGACCACTAAATATGCTGAGAAATAATTATGCTATTTTTGCCTGATTTTATTGAAGTTTATATGAATTGTACATAAAAAAAATCATACCTAATAGAAAATGAAGACCAGTGTGACAGTTCTTACTACTATGAGCAGTATTTTAAGGTTACTGATGGAAAACTTAATGTCTTAGTATTTGCTGTATATGGTAATGTAGAATAAGACATTAATAAGTCAAAGCAAAGTCACATTTATCCATCTTAGCCATATGTACAGCACATACAGAAAACTTAAATTACAAAAATCTAAGGCCCACAGTACCACAAGCAGCATAGTAGAAATACATAAGAAATACAAAATAGAATATAACTAAAAACCTACAATAACTGACTGTAAACTTTAAAAAGCAAGAGTTATAGAGAATAAATCAAAACAACAAAGGGGCAAGAGTAAAGTGACAGATGAGTTAAAGAGTTTAAATGTAATAAATAAATAAATAAATAAAAATAAATAAATACATTTAATACATGCTAATAATGAGCCAACATGCCAACAAGGTCACTCAAGTCATCCTCTCAGCAACTCCTCAAAATCTCCCTCACACACCTGAAAAACAGAGTTGATCAGGCCTTTTCTGTTTATGCGCCGACACTTTGGAATAGTTTCCCACCTCACACCAAATCCTGCCCAACCATTGCCAGTTTTAAATGTAACTTGGAAACCCATCTTTTTAGGGGGCTAAGCCCGCGGGGACCGTGGGTTCCAGTGGTGCTGTGGAACCCTATTGTTTTTGTATAGATTTTTATTTATTATTATTTTTTCTTCTTATTTTTATTTTTCCGTTGATAAAACTGTTGCTGCAGGCTAAACCATACATGGTAGGGCGGTGCAATTTGGAGGGTTGGTCCAGACCCCTGCACGTACCTCAGACGCAAAAATGCACATATACCCACCAGAAGAAAGCGCTATAGGCAAGGACAACGCGTTTTGGTCTATAACTCCCACACCGTATGTCGCACATTTAAAAACCTTATATCCTCAGATTCCATGAATAGGAGTGAATCACATGGGCTAAGCCACACCCATTTCTGCCATGACTTTTTTTCCCCCTCAAAATTGTGAAAACTGGAAAACCTACTTTTTCGGACTCCTCTTTGGGATTTTGTCCAATTTGCGTGAATTTTGGCACATACACTCTTCTCAGGAGCCTGATCCAAAGTTATCACAAGAATTTTGTTCAGTAAAAAAATGTGCAAATTATTAACAAACAAATTTCTGTAGCTAGCTAAAAAAATGCTAACTGTTACATATCTCAGTCAAAGTAAATGCTATCAACACCAAATCTTAGATTCTTGGTTCTCATGTGACTGTGAGGGTATGAGCCAAATTTGGTGAACGTTGGCCACTAGGGGGCGCTGCAAATATGGAAAATTTATATCTCCTAAACGGCTACACCGATTTCTATGAAACTTGGTGGGTATGATGAAGGGCCATTCCGGATACTATATGTTGAAGATGGGTGTGGTTGGTCAATGTGGGCATGGCTTATTCCAAGATAAACAACAAACATTTACTACAGCTGAACTGTTATGCTGAGGGCTGTGAAATTTCTATGGACCCTATAGAATAGGACACAGATCTACCATACCAAACATTGCAGATGTATTCCACTAGGTGGCGCTATAATGGGCAAATACGTGTTTTTGCCTCTAACGTCTACATTTTAAATGACACATTCATAAACTTTACATCTTTGTATTTCCTGGATAGGGATGGGTCCTCTGACAGCGCACTTCTGCAGCATATTTTATGTCCTATGTCGCTACATATCGAAAACATACTTTTTCGAACTCCTACTATGGTTTAAGCCCCATTGGCATCAAACTTTGCACATTTAATCTCCAGAGGCTTCTGATCTAAAGTTATTACAAGAAGTTTGCTGCTGTAAAAAATGTGCTACTTATAAATGAACAATTTTTTTGCTAGCTAAAAAACACATATTGTTGCATATCTTTGTCAGTGTAAATGCTATCAACACCAAACTCAGTACACTTGTTTTAGAGGTCAACCAGAGGCTCTGTACCAAATTTGGTGCAAATCAGACAATAGGGGGCACTATAAACAGAGAAATATCAAGTCACAAAAAAGTTGGTCAGATTCACATGAAATTTGGTGAGCATGATGGGGGGTCACTCCTGAGACCAGCCGTAAAGTTTGGTAATGATTGGTCAATGTGGGCATAATTTATTACAACAAATCTAAGTCCCCACATATTTGGCCTTTTGCATTCCTAATGCATTGGTCCCATTACAGTGAATGCAGGGAATACAGCTCAAACTGTTACTGCAGCCTAAACTGTACATGTTAGAGTGGTGCAATTTGGAGGGTTGGTCCAGACCCCTGCACGTAACTGAGATGCAAAAAATTATGTATGTCCACCAGCAGGGGGTGCTATAACCAAAGACAATACGTTTTGGTCAATAACTCCCACACCGTATGTCGCACAGTTAAAAACCTCATATCCTCAGATTCTCTGAGTAGGGCTGACTCACATGGTTGTCGACACACAGATTTAGGGGAAGGCTTTTTTCTGGCAAAATTGCAAAAACTGGAAAACCTATTTTTTAATCTCCTACTTGGGATTTTATCTGATCTGTGTGAATCTTGGCATGTATGCTCTTCTCATAGGCATGATACTAAGTTATCAAAAGAATTTTGTTCAGTCAAAAAATGTGGAAATTATTAATGAATAAATTTCTGTAGCTAGCTAAAAAAATGTTAACTATTACATATCTCGGACAAATTAAATGCTATCAATACCAAATATTATATACTTGGTTGCCATGTTACTCTGAGGGTATGAGCCGAATTATGCGAATGTTGGCATCTAGGGGGCGCTGCAAATAAGGGAAATTTATATCTCTTAAACGGTTCGACCAATTTCAATGAAATTTGGTGGGTATGATGTGGGGTCACTCCTGAGGCCAGCTGTGTAGTTTAGTAATGATTGGTTAATGTGGATGTAATTTATTACAACAAATCCAAGTCACCACACCTTCAGCCTTTCACACCACTGGTGCATTTGTCCCATTACAGCGAATATGGTGGCTCAGACATTGGAATACTAACTACAACTGCAAACTGTTATGAACGGGGGGCCAGCCTCCACCAGCTCAGCCTGAGCCCGTCGTCCTTCAGTGGGCTCCATGGGGCCTGGGGGCCGAGTGGGCAGGGAAGCTTGGCCCCCGTTCATAACTGCTTGCAGTTCTAGTTACCCTTGCTTTTAGTTCAGTCTGACACAGTTGTCTTGTTTTCCTTGTTTTTATTCTGTTTTTATCTGTATCATATGTGTTGTTTTAATCTCTATTCATTAAAAAAAATCTTGTTTAATCTCTGTTTATGTACTTATTTTAACTTATGTTCTTGTCAATAATTTCTATCCCTGAATCTTAAATAATTTTTTTTAAACATGTGTTATATTCCCAGACTTTCTTATGCTGTAGCCCATGTTTTACCCTGATTTCTAAATGTTATTACTACCTTAGTCTGTAAAGCACTTTGGGTCAACTTCTGTTGTTTTTAAATGTGCTATATAAATAAACTGACTTGACTTAATTAACATGACTAACATGATTGCTACTGAGTGACTTGATAAAAGTGAATGTACCTTGACATAAGGTGTTATCACAATGCTTTTGAAAGAAATACACCAAGTACACCATCATTATGAATCTGTTTTGTGACATTTTACTTCTCCACACTCCTTGTCGTCGCTCCTGGTTCAGTAGCTGCAGACAGCTGTGTCAAACAGTGGAGGAACTTTTGACATTGACTGGGAGTGACGAGGCAGCACAAGCAGATGTCTTCCTCTTTGCTTTGGGAGAAACAGCATCCTTGACCTTGTCATGGCTAATTTTAGGGCCGGGCTTATCACAGCGCCAATGTTTATATCTCTCATTACACACACTGTCATTACAGGAGGGACATGCTCATAATTACAGGCGGATTCTGCACACAGGATGTTCCTGGGATCATGTGTATGTTGTTCATTAGTTTATATCAAACTGCAGGATGTAAATGGTAATTAGTATATTTTGATCATGTT
This sequence comes from Sphaeramia orbicularis, assembly GCF_902148855.1. Lineage (NCBI taxonomy): Eukaryota > Metazoa > Chordata > Actinopteri > Kurtiformes > Apogonidae > Sphaeramia > Sphaeramia orbicularis. The sequence continues at coordinate 67,558,496 of NC_043968.1, read as the reverse complement.
TTTTGTTTTTTTGTAAATTTTAAGCAGTGACTTCCACAGATGCATAGTTTTAATTTTAAGCCACATTTGAGCCATTCTTGCGTACATCTTCACCACCACTCCCTGAGTTGCTCCTTCTACCTGTCTTTATGCCTTACACACAGTTTAAGTGGGTCAGTATAATTTTTTCCTCTTCTCAGCCTGTCTTAGATAGCTTGGTGCCTGGGCTAGTGTGCCAAACATGATCCTCATAGCTGGGTGAGCACAGGAGAGGAGGGCAGCCGATGGAATGAGAGACCCCCCCTCACACACACTCACACACACCCTTGCCTGCATGCCTGCCAAATCTCTGTCCTGTTCAACAATCCCTTTGTGCATTCAGCTCATTCATGCACAAATGCAAACACAAGAACACAAACATGCAAAAACTTTTCAAAGCATACGAGTGTCACTGGTGTTGTTTTTTTTTTGCTTTTGTATATGTAGTTATAAAATCTGAAAATGCTGTATCAGTCCAATGCTTTTTTGCCTCTTTTCCTGGCTTATTGCTAAATATATCATGGCTCGTCCAAGTCTGCAGCAGGAAACATAAACATCCATTTCAGCATTAGATTGACTAAAGAAGAAGTCAGTGCCAGGCTGTGCTCCTACCACTGACCCAAGCAATATTTCTTCCTCTCATGTCTCTCTCACTTTTTGTGGCTTCTCTGTATTTTTCTGCACCGTGTCACGTCTAGTAGTTTATTTCCAGTATTTCACTCAGCCAAGGCCGTCTTTTATGTATTGCCGCAGCTTGCTGTCTTTTCTTTTTTTTTCTACCTTGTATCGTACTGCTTTTACTTACACGTTATTTTATCTTTACAGCAGCAGCAGTGACTGAAGGTGTCTGTTAAAAAAGGCTACAACCGGGAGTTAATAAATGCGCATAAATATGTACACACATATCATGTACGCAGTAAACAGGTGGATGTATAACAGAATTAAATACGTTTTCACAAACAAAACAGCAAAAACACATTAACTGCATGTAACATAGTTTAATACCAGTCATATCAATATTGCGGCTCCAGCATCACATTGGTGCAGTTATTGATTGAATTACCGTCATCTAATGCTCTCTTTTGTATGGAATGCAATACCAACACATTCTGTACAGTGCGTTTTAGCCAGTTTTTGACTGTAATGCATTCACATCATGCATTTATGCATTACATAAATACATATACTCTGAATAATAGTATCCACTGAAATAGAATTGCAAAAAATAAACACTGATTGACAATTGTATGTTTGTTTTGTATGTTTGTTTAATATTGATTAATATGCAGATTATTTTCTTGATTGGTTGAATTTCTTCATTGCTGCAACTGAATACTATCTTTATTGGGGATTATTTTCTGTAAAAAATTGATTACTTGGTCCATGAAGTGTTAGGAAAGAGAGAATATCACTGTGTTTCCCAAAGACCAAGATGGCATCCTCAATCTCAAAGAGATTTTTTTTTATTAATTGTACAATATTGTAATTTAGGTATACAATAAAAAATATTTTGTCACTAGTTTTTGAATGGAAATAAGATTTTCAATGTTTTCATTGATCAGTTTAATTGCATTTTGCAAATGTTAACAGATTTCTATACTGCAAAACACACAGAAGACGTTGCCTCTGTACTAACACAAAAGTTGGGACAGAATAAAAAATGTGAGAATTTAGTTTTTATTGTAATTTAGAGAATGTTCTTGGAAATGGGTTCTATGTGTATTTGGTTACTGTCAAAATTAAATTAGGTAAAGAAACCCGAGAATAGTCAAACTGAAGAAGCATAAATCGTCAGGTAAACATTTTCTTTAAAAAAAATCCTCAGACTGATTAATGGAATATCAAAATAGTTGTGATGCATTTAGCAGTAGCAGAAGTTAATTAGTAAATCAGGTCAGTTGTTGCAGCTCTAAACTGTTTACTCAGTGAAAGTGAAAATTCCGTATTGTTATTTCTCACATCTTACAGTGTCTTAATTGTCTCTTTGTCTCTCCTCCTTGTCTCTTCTCCTTCTTCCAGGCGGAGTTAACTGGCATTAAATGGCGTTGCTACAACTTCCGCAGTGGGGGGGAGTACGGGCCGGTGATCTCGGCTCCAGCCCAGGACGACCCAGTTCTGCGCAGTTTCATGCGCTGCATTCAGGCCAACCTGCTGTGCGTATGGCGACGCAAAATCAAGCCCGATGCCAAGGAGCTGTGGATCTTCTGGTGGGGTGATGAGCCCAACCTCACTGATGTCATTCATCATGAGCTGGAAGGTGAGAAAGAGAGATAGAGATGAAGAATGAGGCTGGCTCCTCTGTTCTATCTGTCTCAATTATTTTTCCATCCCATCGGTCTTGACTTCAGCTTCCATTTATGGCCTGAAAGTTTAGGCTAGAGGTTTCTTACAGATTATATATTTTTATGGTTGATTTTTATTGTGTTGCACTGAATTATATGGACTGTAGTATGATTACATGGAGCAAAGTTGCCTTTAGTGGTTTTAGCAGATTTAATGTAAACTGGGTGGAAAGTTGTGAAATTTGTGTTATGTGTTACAGCAGCAGGGACTCAAGTCGCGCAAGTGGCACATGCATCTCGTTTGCTAGTGTAGCATATTGCCTGTGTGTGTTATACATGAGCTGCATTGTGTCACATACAGCAGTGTTTAGTGTTATGTAGATACAGGCTGTTTAATCGGCGGCAGATTGAAGCTGTGTGCTGTTTGTTTAAGATGTGTAGGGTACATTGATCTTTTTCGTTTTTTTCTTGAGTAGTTCTATATTTGCGCCTCGTATAGCACATATCTGAAATGTGTTTGCTTTGCAACTCAAGTGTTTATATGCGGCTTCACAACTATCACTATGATGAACTACACAGTGACAGAGATTTTTCTTGCTAGTATTCACTGTGGTGTTTATGTGCATGTTTGTGTGTGTGTGTGTGTGTGTGTGTGTGTGTGTGTGTGTGTGTGTGTGTGTGTGTGTGTGTGTGGGGCTGTAAGCGTTGGAGAAAATTACACTGAGATATCTCACTTGAGAGAGTGCTACTGTCAGCACTATTGTCTCTATTTATAGAAACATTTGCATTATCTCACCCTGCACGTGTGTAGAAGGCGAACATATCGACTAAGCCTGTAGAAGAGAGGCGGAGGAGGGATTGGGTTTGGTTTAGTCATGTAGAAAAAGCAGGGGTTGAATTTATATAGTGGGAATTTCATTTGTCAGTTAGCTGTTAAAGATGGGAAAAGGTCTGTTTAAGCAGTTCAGCGATATTTCTCTTTACTCAGACTGCACAAGGATATGTAACAGAGACAAATACGTCGTACATCACAGTTGGATTGCTCAGTTATCAGTTATTCAGTAGTTGCAATGCAGTAGCAGCGTTTCTGCCTGTTACAGACCTTGTCTTCAACTCCCTTTGCAGCATTATATCTATTCATGTAATGTCATCTTTTTGGCTTTCATTAACGGATTCATTCTTTAAGCAAAACATATAAAAGAAAAGATTATGACATCAAAACTAAGCCATCATTAACTTTCCAGGATCACAAACAAAAAGCAAAAACACTGAATATTGATGTGGTATAGTTAAATTCCATTGAACTATTTTGGCTCCAACATCTCATTGATGCAGTTATTGATTGCATTACCTGACAAGCAATACATGCTCTGTAGACCGAGTACTTTGGGTTTGTGCATGTCATAAATACTTCGTAAACTTTAAATTAAATCATCTGCTAAAATAGAATTCAATCAATCAATCAAATTTTATTTACATAGCACCAAATCATAACAAAAGTTATCTTATGACACTTTACATATAGAGCCAGTCGAAACCAGACCCTCAAATCAATTTACAGAAACCCAACATAATCCTCCAGGAGCAAACACTTGTGCAGAATATTAGGAATTAATCGAAATGGTATATTTTTCATTGTAATTACAGATTAATTTCTGTATATAAAATTATAAAAACTATAAAAATAGTCATGAGTTGATGAGAGATAATTATCACGGTACATGTCAAATTATTTCCAGTTTAAAGAATGGCCTTTGTTCTTAAGTGAAAGTTGAAGAAACCAGAATAATTTTCACCCTTTCAGTCAGAAAAACAAAGGATCAGATGAAGCAAAAAAAAAAAAAGTTGAATTTGTATCAACACATAAGCATGTAAAATGATGTAAAAAATTGACAAGATAAACACCATAAACCTGGAAGAAAAAAGTATGATGTAACATAAAAATGATATCACTGTGTGATAAATAGTTATAGAATGATAATTATAATTAGAATTTTAGTGTCCAGCTCTATTTACAATGGATCTGGTTTTATGTTAGTTGCTAAACTGGGCTGGTATGGAAAGTGTTTTTGATGTGGGTGAAGTCTGGAGGATTATTGTACATCTGTTGTCTTCCACTAAACACAGTGGATGTAGTCAAAACACACACACATACACACACACACACACACACACACACACACACACACACACACACACACACGCACACACACACACACACTGCAAGCAACTGTAGTAAAAACAGGGTTTTTTTTTTTACTACTTTGTAAATTCTTACAGGTCTCCCTCTATGGTTCCTGTTAACTACAGAAAATAGCACTTGGGGTATGAGAGGAGGTTGATAATTGTTAATTAAAGTGAAGCTGGATTTTCTCCAAATTAGAATCAGTTGTAACACTGGGAATATAAGTGTTTCTATGTTTCTATGTTTCTTAAAGTGCAACACACTTGATTTTTCTCCTCATTTTGGGATTGCCTTATGTCCTTTTCCCTCCTCACATCTTCACTCTCTCCCCTGTGTTGCCTTGATGTCTTCTTATGATCTGTGTTGCTTCTCTCAGGCTCTTTTCTTTAGTTGTAATCACACCGAAAAACATCAGGTGAATTTTTATTGTCACATTGTCACAAATGTAAATTTGCACATCTGAATAAATAACTAAATCCACTGGCTTGACAGGCCTGTATAGTGTGAGTAATCATCATTTTAATTATTCTTCATGTCATATATCAGATATTGCAAATGTGTGGCATGTTTTAAATTAGCTGGCGAAACAGCTCCTAGTGTAGTCTGTCAGCAGGACACTGATGATAATGTGGTAGATTTGCCTTTCGGTAGTTAAACCCAGGATGCTGCTTAACATCCCTTATGTAACATTGACAAAAATTCTCTTAAACAGTGATGCTGCTTTGTGATATTGAGCAAGATATTAAAGTAAATTGGAATATAATATTATTTGCTATTATGTTTTCTGCTCCTTTCTGTTCTCCAATACTCTCTATGTGTGTTACCATTCTGCTGTTTTCATTCACAGGGAAATGCTGAAAACCCAGAAAAACCTTGACATTTTGATGATGATCATGATTTTATGATAAAAAGTAAAAGTGAATGACAGCTAATGCATATGTGGACTGATGCAGAGTCCGCTGGATTGTTCTGTTGGAAAACAGCCAGAAACATATGTCTGATAATGAAAAACCATTCAAGACTTTTGAGTCAAAGCTCAAACACTAGAGCTGCTCCGGGTTTTGGTCAAAATCCCTCTTGTGCCTCTCAGCTCCTCAATCAAGAGCTCAGGTAGCACATTAGAAAAATGAAATACTGCATCTAATTGGTGGTTTTAAGCCATGGTGACGAGGATTTGCGTAACAGTGTTGGATGAAAACACACATAATATTTGCATTTTCTTTTGCTTTTTTCCCTGAAAATTTACTCTGCATTTGGATGGAAATCAGTGTTCTGACATTGTCTTTGGTTAAGTGTCAAATATTGAAGTAACATGCTCAGTGCACAGTGACTGGCTCCCTTAAATGAAAATGAATTGGCCTGTAATACATACAGCATTTTAAAAGAGAGTGTGGGTTGAGTACAGTTTGAGAGCAAACAGGATTAATGTGCTGAATGGGCTGAGTCATCAGCATGTTGCCAGCGCAGCCAGACAGAAAGTGACATATTTTGGACACAAGTCTCAAATACGCATTGTGCACACACAGGCGAGCATGTGTGTATGCAGTTATACAGTATAAACACACAGACACACACACTCATGTATATTAGTGATGTCCTGATGCGATCAACAGATCGGTATTGGCTGCCAATCTGGCAGTTTTTAGAAGATTTGATCAGATTTAGTCATAAGATCAGGCCCATCCAGACCCGGTTCTGGGGTGAAGTGTGTGTGTGTGTGTGTGTGTGTGGGGGGGGGGGGGGGGGGTGAACACACATCCTGCTCCTTCAAATTAAAGTTTCTGAAGGTAGGGAAAAGGAAAATAATTGTGCAGCAGGAGGCTTACAGGAATTAGTAAAATGTCTATAAGTTTTACTTTCACTTTAAGGTCTGGTAGTGATGCGCAATAAGATCCTTGATACATAAAATGGTGGACTCAAATGCACAACTCTGAAATCTGAAGATTGACAAGAGTATTTTAATGATGAAAAAGTGATTTGAACAAAAAGCCCTCCAAAAGAGGATATAAAAAACTACTAACAAACCTATGATAAACAAAAAACTCTTACAGAAAAACTTGACGCAAAAAAACTGACAGACATGGAAAAAACCTGATTGACCGCTTGATGTGAACACACTGACAGATTCAGATGAACTGGCACAAGACAAAGGGAGACAGACTATTTATACATGAAGTAGGGGAACACAGGTGACACCAATCAGGGGTGGGGCTAACAATCACACTGGTGGGAAAACACACAAAGGGAGCAAGTCAGGGTCTGAAATGAGAGAGAAGAGATGTGTACAAAATAAAACAGGAAGTGCAAGACAGATCCAAATGTGAACGACTTTAACTTAACATAAAGTGACTAATCAAACAAAGACAAAACACTGAAAACCAAAGATGAGACATGAAACACTAAACATTAACACGATTAACATATCTGACGAGACATGACATGCGCGAGTCGGGTTTTTGGCTTTTGTGGAATTATTTGACCCGACCCAACCTGCCCCACAAATAAACTGACATTTTTTGACCCACCCCAACCTGACCCATGAGTAACCCGCTGATGTGCACATCACTAACGTACAGCACAGGACTACAGCAATGGCACGTGGGCCAAAATCAGCCCGCCAAATGTTCTAATTTGTCCCACAGTATGAATTTGGAAAGTGCAAAATTTATACTAAAGTTACTAAGAGTCAAAGGTGTCATACTTGTTTTAGTTCAGGTTCCACATTCAGCCGAGTTGTGATATCAAGTAAAATAGCATAACCTATAAATGGCATAACCTATAAATAATGACTCCAAATTTAAATCAGAATTTTATTGTAAAAAGTCGGTATCGGATCGGTGTCAGATCGGTATCAGCAAAACTAAGAATAAAAAGATTGGATTGGAAGCAAAAAAAAATCCAGATTGGGACATCACTAGTGTATATACATACACACAAATGGGGAGAGTCTTCACTAATGTATATGCATACACACAAATGGGGAGCGTCTGACTGGACTTGCAATTTAACTTTTGGGAGTGTCCAGCAGCAGGACTGTACACAATGCAGGGCATTTACAAGCATACACAAAGGCAGCAAAGCCATCCATAATGCAGCAACAACACAAAGCATATGAATATACAGTGTGTATGTATACTTTCACTTGTGCTTGATGTGAGATGATGATTCATTACGAGAAGTACATCTGGTTATATCTATAAAACTGGTAGAAATGGTTAATGCAACTCTGTATTGAAAAAGACTTGGTTCTAATAATGACTGAAGCATAATATATGCAAAATCGCTCCCATCTACAATTTTCACAGCTAAATTGCTGTTGAGTTGTAGATTTATTGATTCATTTCTTTGAGCTTGATGTTTAGTCCAACATTTATGCATTTTCTAATATAGTCAAAGTTCATTTCTAGTAGTGTCATGGAAATCTTTATAATCCACTATCATTTCATCTGTACTAGTTATCATATAACTATTTGCTCATAGTAATTTGTTTTCTGTGACACTATCGTGCAAAAACATGTATTTCTTGTTCAGTGTTTGGTATTGAGCTATCAACCCTCTTCACCCTCCCCTAGGTTGGCCACAAAAATCTCTGAACTCTCCTTACAGCCAGTGTTTGTTTAGTTTTTTGTTTTGTTTATTCTGGGCTTTTTAGTTAAGTGGATATTTGCTGTGGTCCACAGTCAAACACAGTAGATGACAGTAATGAACCATGATGCTATGTTATTACTGTTATAAAATGAGGGGAAATAAGCAGAGGACTGCTTACTGCCACCTGCTTATTCTGTAGATACAAACCACTCATTCTAAATTGACAACATTTCTAATTTTTCTGTGATAATACAATAATATTATATTCTATTTGCATAATTAGAACCTCCTAAGTTCCCCCTAAACTGTACACACTGAACCTTTAATTAATTACTGTTATGAAGACATAGATGAAAGGCCATATTTCAGAGCAAACATTTTGACTTCATCATGGGTGTTACAAATGACATTATTAGTGACTCTGTTTGGAAGTCATGCCAGTGAAGTACCATATCTAATAAGCAGGGCCCTGGTAATGGCCCACTGAAATTAAGTTAAGTCATCATTAATGGTATTAGATGGCATTAGTTACACCTGTGCTTTTCCTGCTATGACTTGTCAAAATATCTGCTGTGAAAAATGCTGTAAGGGCTTGTTACTCATTCTTAAATGGTACGTTTAAACATGGACTTCGGAAAAAAAAAAAAGCAAAGTAATGCTTCAGATCCCTGTAATGTGTGTGAGGGTGATGAAGCGTGAACCTGTAAAGAGGTGCGGTAGACAGCAGCACTAATAAATTAAGGTGTTTCAGTTCTGAGAGATGAATCACCTAAAATGTGTCTGAGTTGTGTCCGGTGTAAACAAGGCTTTAGTCACAGCTGGTTGTGTACACACACTCAGCGAGCAGCCACATCACAGTGACCAAAAATATGCAGAATGAGACTAAATGATAGGCTGCTCAGCTCAGATATAATTGATCTCCCATGAAAACAAAAGAATTGCAGGCAACACAAAGAAACATATGACCAACATTTAGTCTATTTAATCTGCTTCTCCAAATTTATATTTTATGACACAGTGGTAACATTATGTCTGGAGTAAGAATTGTTACTCATTACATGAATTGTTGGATTACATTGGACAGTTGTGAAAGGAATATCACAATTTCAGTCCATCTTTTGCTTCCACTGATCTCCTTTTAACAATATAAAGATTATATTACAACATGATCTAAAGCAGTAGAGTCAAACTTATTTTAGTTTAGGGGCCATGTATAGCTCAATATGATGTCAAATGGGACGGACCAGTAAAATGATAACAGGGAAAAATGTAAAACTACATTATGAATGATTACATCTACAAAGTTTCCTTATAAATATGAATAGCATGAACAACCTGAAATGTCTTAAAAAAAGTAAGTGCAATTTTAACAATATTATGCCTCAGTTTATCATTTACAAGTACATTACAACTTACAGATCACAGTGGCTCTACAAATACATTTAGTAACAGACAGAATATTGTTAAAAATGCACTTCTTTTAAAACATTTGAAGTTGTTCATACTTGTAAACATTTTCATGTAATTTTATTTTTTTACACTAAAATGAAGATGAAAATTAGGGCTGTCATTATTTATAGGTTATTATGATAGTATTTTACTGGTCTGATCCACTAGAGATTGAATTGGTCTGTATATGGCTGCTGAACTAAAATGATTGACAGCCTTGATTGTTTTTGTTTTTTTTTTTTTCTTTAACTTGTCTTGTCCAGCATCATAACAGCAGAATGGTAGTCTGGCTGCCTTTTTGTGCTGAACAAATTTGCTTTGCCAAGGGAAACTTCATAAAGTATTTGAAATTCTTGAAATTCTGCTATCTTTATTTTGAGCTTCATTGAACCACGTTTCGATGCCAGACTTGACATGAAGGAACAGGGGGGAGGAGAAGAAAGGGGGAGAAGAGAAGAAAAGAGTGAAGGGGGGAGAAAAAGGAAGAAGAAGGTGGCAAAGAGCCTCACAAGAAAATATCAATACGAACAATAACAACCATGATGATAATTATAATGGTAATTAGAAAAGCACTTGGAGACCTCCGCCAAGGCAGATCAGCCCCCCCGCAAATCACCACTAAAATGTAATAATTTTTTTGTTCCCTGTGGCAGTATCAGCATTTCCTGAAAATTTCATTAACCCCCCCCCCCCCCGCATCACCACCAAAATGTAATAATTTTTTCCTTGTTTCAGTATTAATACTACTACTACTACTACTACTACTACTAATAATAATAATAATAATAATCATAATAATAATTCAGTAGTAACATTTCCTGAAAATTTTATCCAAATCCATCCATAACTTTTTGAGTTATCATGCTAACAGACAAAAAAACAGACAGACAGACAGGCAAAACCGACAAATCCCGTGCTTGTTGCAGCTGTCACTGCCAGGCGGAGCTCCGCTTGCTCTGCTTCCACGTTTCAGCCATTTCCGCGTCGTGTTTGTTGCAGCCATATAATATCATATAGTCACACTGCCGCTGCCAGGCGGCTGTGCGAACCTCTGCTTCCCACAATGCACGTTGTGACAAAATTCTGAAGATGCCTGAGTTACCTCCCAGCTCTGTTTGTAAACAAATGGTTTGTTTATGGTGGATTTCACTTCAAAATTGTTCACCGTGAGGGAAGAGATTCAGGTGAGTAATCACAGAAAGACTTATGGATTCATGATACTTAGGCTATGACTGGGGTTTTACAGATTTGATGAAAAATTGGGAATGAAAGTCTCCCGCACCTTTAAACATTTGTCTCTATATTTCTATGGCTACTTCTATTTCTTGCAAAATAATACTTACTTAATACTAACTTAATATGTACCAGTGAGTTGTGTTTTTACTAGATCCATTTTCTACTGGAGTTCCCCGGAGTTCATTCCTGGGCTTCCCCCCTATTTTCTTACAAGGCTAAAGCACATAACTTCTTCCTCTTCCTTACTTATCAAGAGAACTCTACCTCTGCCTTTCCACTTGCTAAAAATCTGGGACGATGACAGGTGGGGTCTGGTAGAGTTCCATCACAGCTGAGAGACTGACATCTCCAGTTGGATGCTTGTCCACCACTTTAAACTCAACCTTGACTGGGCTGCTGCTTTTTTCTCTTGCTGAGATCCTCAAATACTGACAATACAGCAGTGGCTTCAATAATAAACTGCTGTGTTAGCCTGCATCAAAGTCACGCTCTGAACCTACTACATCTCTCAAATTAGACCATTACTTGCCACAAAAAAGCTCCTCACCTTCTGCGTCAATCTCACACGACATGACTTCCTTTTGTAATGTACTTGCTTGATGTGAGATGCAGCCACGATTGTCCTGGCTGCTGCTGAATTCTTGTGCTCTACACACTCTATACAATTGGTCGTGACCTAGACGCCTGTCCATGCTCTGTGCTGGTACAGTGCTGTCCAATTATTTATCTCTCCCTGCAGTGGCCTTGCTGTCTCCTTTCTTCCCCACGGTGGAATGACTTTCCCACTTCAGTTAGATGAGCATGAGTCATTGACTCTCCTCCATCGCAAAATCTAAATCATATTTCATTGGTCGACTCTGCTTCTACTTCCTTCCTTCCTAAATGACCCTATGTTATTAAATCTTATATAGCGCTGTGCAATTAATCGAATCCCGATAGCAGTGACAGTCTCTGCAATTATATAATTGCAACAGAGTGCAATTTAAAGATCTGGTGTGCATGTATGGTGATATTTTGTATTAAGTGCCCATTTACATGCACATTGATTTTATGATCATTAATTGATTTCTGGATCTTACAGATTATTCAAGTGATCGTGTAAATGGTATAATCTGATATGTTTTATCAGATAATGGCAGTAATCTGATTGTGAGAAATCAGATTAACACACCTGGATTTCTCTCCAATACTCTTCCTGCATGTATACAGGTTAATCTGATTTATTTGGGGTTTTTTTTTTCATCTGCCATGTGTAAACACAATTAAAATTGTAGAGAACAGAATTGACATAGTCAGACATGGGTGGAAGACAGTATCAGGAAGTTTGAGTCTACCATCACTATGTATGCACATACTTTGAAAGAAATCAAATAATAGACTGGAATTATCAAACCAGGGTACTCAATAATAGCATTTCTGAAGTGCATGTAAATGCATGTAAATCAGATCTTATTATTACAATTATGTGATTACTCCCAGTTATCAGATTTTTATGGTCGTGTAAAAAAAGTAGAGATGTGAATGTGTGAACTACACTTTGTGACCCCCAACTTGTCACATACTAATGCTCACTCATGGCTGCACACACTGGGTAGCCTTACAACATTATTTGTAACACAGGTTTGATGTAATTTTTTGATGGTCAGGGTAGTAGTAAAGATTTCTAGACAGTGTGGTTAGATTTAGAAAAAAAATCTATTTGGCTACAGTTAGAATTAGTAAAAAAAAAAAAAAAAAAGTGGTAAAATGGCAAAAGACTCCTTCAGAGTGAGATTTCAGCAGTCACAAGAATTGTAATCATTAGCAGAGAATCATTGTTTACAACTATAATTGCTAGATAATGTGGGTTTAGGACATTTTCTTCTTGTATGATTCAGTAGGTGTTGTCATCACTCAACCATATCTGAGTTTATTACGTCCATGTCACACAGAGCCAATTCATGCTGAATTCCCATTGGTTGTTTTGTAGATACGCTGTAGCGTCATACTGTGAGATGTCATCCTACAGAGGCGATTTCTCAAAGACTGCATTGGAAGCTCAGCTTTCCCTAAAATTACAAAAATTAAATGGTCAAATATGTACGGTTGTGTTGACGTTTCATTGACTACAAATGTGTTAGAACACGTTCATCTCAAAGATGAGTTTTTTCAGAATCAGCTTTATCACAAATTAATGGACTCGATGTTGTTCACTTCTCATACATTCCCGTTGCGCTGTTTTCTCATACGATTTATGGTCAATGCATTTGCCCGTAGACGCTCAGTGTCCAGTGCACTTCAGTGAGACTTCATGGAACAGTTTTTTTCATTGCCTCAAAACTGGACAGTAATTGGATAAATGCCACGATGTTATCCTGCCCCCAGATGCTCAGTGTCTCTGGGGGTGAATGGAGCTGTGGGCGGACCTCGGCTGGGCTGGGCACTGGGTTTCCACATGCTGATTGGAGGATCAGTCAAAAGGCTGAATCCCGGTTGATTGACAGCTATTTTGAGATATACTCCTTCACTTGATAGAGTTCAGTTTAATACCGTCGTACATTCTGCTTGTGAAATCGAGAGAGAAACCACTATGAAATTACGTGTTCATTTCTTGCACTGTAAATAAAACACACTCATTGTACTTCCTTGTTTCAATTTAACATAATTTCAACGTTTTCTTATTTCAGTTACACAATTTAATCATTTCTTGGCTGAGTTTAATATCATTTTGTAGATAGTTAAATCAATCATATTGTTGTCTCGGTTGGAGTGAACTAGCTATCTAGCAAGGTGCACATGATGGCAGACAATGCTAATGGAAGGGAGGGCCGAATTTATGTTTGTAACTAGACAGTTTTTTTGATGTAAGCTGACAATGAGCTTCCCCTCTCTGAAAGACGAGCAGCCGCCACTGTCATCCTACATTTCTGATTTTCACATCTTTTGGCTGACGCAGCCAAAAATTGCACTGAGTGTACCTGTCTTGAAGATAGACAAGAAAACCAAATGCAAAAATAAACCCAGCTTGAAACTGAAAAGACATAAACCTTGGTCTTATGTGTATAAGTTCACAAACTCAGGTGTTCCACCACGACCACCACTATTCCCTCCTACTAAGGTTTTCACTACCTCATTCATGTCTGACGTCTGAGGACCTACACAGACTAGTACTCTTCACATTGAAAACTGATGCCAGAGATATATGACCATATAGTATGACACATAAAACTAAAACACAGATAATTACACTTTTTTTTTTTTTTTTTTTAAACTGGTTTCAATCTGTATGTTGGAGTTGAAAAAACAAACAAATCATAAACAGTCTCAAATCACAATATTTCTCTTAGTACTTGCAGTGGGATGTTCTCGCCAAATTATGCTTTTGTTATTGCTATATCATCAGATGATCTTGAAGTTGTGGTTGATTATTTTTACTACTGAGTCTTTGAAGACATTAATATGCTGCTGTAATGATTGCAACAGAGTTCAGTATATGTTGGTTGCTGGTTTTTTTTTTTTTTTTTGGATTATACCAGTTTTTAAGATGAATGATTATTATGTATTTTTCTAGCTTTTTGTTCTATGATAGGCACCCAGATTTATAACATTAACATTTAACAAATCTTTTGATAAATGTACAGTTGCCCTTTATTATAAATGAAGGCTGTGTACTAGGTGTTATATATGCTGCGCCGGTGCTGAAACTCCTAGTACTTACACCTCATCGATGATTTATGAATTTCAAATTATTCCTCTGTTGCACTCTTTGCAAATTACACTGAATAAAAGCATCAGTGAGATCACTAAAAGGGAAATGTCAGTGTGTTTTGTCAGCCCACAACTGTTCTTCTTTCATGATGAGACAACAGTACAATTATAGGATTGATTACGGATTGTGCGTGGGTGTAGCTCTATCTAGTTAGGAGTTCCTCCAGTCGTAGAAAAACAAGAAGAAAATTCAGTCTGATGACTTTGATAACACCTTAGGCGGTGCTCCTGTGAGCCACTGAAACAGCATGTGGTCAAGGTGAGTACGAGGAAGAGTTAGAGGCCCATTTATACGACTGACACAGGTGTTTTAGGAATGAGTCTGAATAATGTTAGAATATAATGAATAAATGAAGATGAAAAAAGATTCTAGATTTTATTGCAGTAGTTTTGAAGCTTCTTCCTCTAGATTTGTGAAATGTTTTGCTGTTTTGTCACCACAAATAATTATCTTTAACATTGTTTTCATTTTAATGCAATTGCATTCATTTGAAAATAGTAAGTGCTAAATTGTGATGGAGGCCATAAATATGTGGCATTGTGTCTTTAAGGTTATTTTTATCCTATTACATCTTTTATGTTGCTTTTATTTTGTCATGTTCTTTTTTCGTCTTGTTATGTCTTTTATGATATATGAAAAAATGAAAATCACAAATGACCAACTCCAACTTTAACTCAGCTTTTTAACTTAAAGAAATAATGATTTGACCTTTATCATAAAGATATGCCACGGTAACATTTTTATGCCCTATCACCCAGCACTATATTGAGGGACATTCCCTCCACCACTGCAAGTTTTTTTCCTTCTTTCTTGAAACTGTAGCACAGCTGAGAGGAATACAAATCAGGGGAAATCCAGCAGAAAAAAGATTGTGACTGGAATCAATCCTAGCTGAGGGTTAATGTTGTTCCAGAGACAGTCTTAACCACTCTGTCTCTGATAAATTTATGTGCATATTCAGAAATAATCTTTAAAAAAATACTGCCTAAATTACACAGGATTACAAGGCGGTAGAAAGAGACAGTAATTAAATCCTATATGTGTCGTTATCCATATGCACGCGTCACTCACCTGCAAAGCTCTTATTATTATTATCATTCTTGAGAATTGCTTTCAGCATCATTCAGTGTATTTCTGTTGTCATCGCAATTGCTGTTGAAAGTAAAAGCAAAATGAGATAGGAGTGAATTAAAAACATGGGTCGTGCATATCCATTATCAGTTCAATGGTTGGCTGGTGCAGCAAAGATATGTGACCAACAAGTGGATTAGAGCAGCAATGCTTATGAGAAAATAATCAGAGATAATGGAATTAGCAGAATAGAGAGTGAGTGAATTGGACATGACTTCAGGCGCTGAGTTTAAACAAGACAAAAAGAGAAAAAAAAAACACAAATCCTTTGCCAACATTGTCAGGAGAGTCTCAGTGTGTGTGTCGTCTGTGTTAGAGAGCTGCAGCTGGGTGCTGTGCCCTTCAGAACCAGAGCTAGATGCCATATTTTGTGGAGCTGGAAGCTTGTAGAGTGTGTATGTATTTACCGTGGCATGTTTCTACGAGTGTGTAGTGTGATAGTGACTTGTAGTATTCCTTTTGTGTATCAGTAATTGACCAAGAGTGGATGCATGTGTGTGTATGTATATGTGTGGGCTGGCTAGAGGTCACAAGGTAATTGTCCTGTGAAAAAATGTTTACCAAATGTGTGTGAATGTAGCTGAGCTCAGGAGGGAGGACTAACCTCTGCCTCCATCTGTCCACGTCTGGCTGTGAACTCATAATCTGGCCTGTGGAGACCAAGCCTCTTCTCCACTTGCCACCTGCTTCAGGAATACAGGTTAGGTTGAGGTTATTACTGCTATGGATCTGCAGCCGTAGACACTCATTTAGTAATGCACCACAGATAATTCCATGTCTTTTTTATGGATCTGTTGAACTTCTGGCTGTTCATGAGAGGCATGTGTAAGAATGTTGTTTGAATACTCTTTCAGCAGGCAGACATTCAGTTTACACTTTTTAGTTTAGTTTAATCATAAGATAAAAGAAAATCTGCTTCTACATGTCAGAAAACTGTCTACATCATGAATGAAAAGGAGTAGAAAGAAGCGTGATCTTATATTCTTTGCCCGACTTTAACAAAATACTTGTGCATCTACATCAGCAATTCCCATTACAGATGACAGAATTGTAAAATCAACATCTTAACCCGTAAAGATCCACAACTATTTTTGTCACAAAATTTTTTTTTTTCTTTTGTCTCTCTCAAGTGATTTATCCTCCTTTGCAGAGGATAATATTGTAATAAATGATGATAAATTACTTAACTAAGGTTAAAGAGACAGGAAAAATTCATTTGGGAACTGCCACAAAAGTAGCACCGGGCCTTTATGTGTTAACACAACTTTGAACTTTGATTTTGATACGATCATTTTAAATAACTAATCAGACTTCAGATTGAACAAAACGTACATTTTGAAAAGACCTGCTCCTTTCAGGGTTGTATAAACCAGTGTTTTATGCATCTGATTACAGAAAAGTCCTCCATGAGAATTCCACAAAACTTTGACGTAGAGTACCATATGTGGCCAAGTGTCAGTACGTGGTGAGTCAGGACTGAGGATGTGTTGCGGAAAAGGGACAGCTGTTGAACTGTAAGTCAAAGTAATAAATAAGTAAATGACAAACAGGAAGAAAACTCCAATAAATAAGTAAACCTGGGTCATTGAACATGAAATTCAAAGTAATTAATGATAATCAATGGAACCAAACCAATAACACATCTAGATTGTACTTGACCCATGGGGAGCAGGGATAGCCTCTGACAGTTCACTGCCATTATGATTGAATTATATCTGTTTCAAAATGTATCTTTGAAACAACAACTTCGCTTATATTGTTCACTCTTAAGAACTGGGAAAAGGAAAAGAAAACTGAACTACAGTAATTATTGCATTGTTACACTTAAAGCATTGCTAGGATATTCCCACTGAGGTTCTTTTCTACAGTGTGGATGTGTTTCCTCTGATTGGGGAACTGTTAAGCATGCTGCAGAAAAGATACTTACATCTGTATAATTTTACCACATCAGATTTTTTTTCCTCTAGAAGAACAGCATGAATACGAAAATACACTGTTCTACTTTGTAATTACAGTGAAAGCTTTAAAATAATCTACGTATTATTTCAGTACCAGACTGAAAGACTGATGTTATAAAATGGGACTGCAAAAGTTGAGTGTAAAAAAAAAAAAAAAATCATGGACCCTGTTAAAATAGTTACTAATACTAATATCTTCCCTTCAAACCTTATTGAAAAATTTGTAATCTCTAAATATGCAAATGTTTTAATTTGTAACCAGCATGTACTTGATTTCCTTTTCTCTACTCTCACTATTGTACACTGATGGCTTCAGGGTTCCAGATCAAGGCTGGTATATAGTTTGACGGGCTACAGCAGCAATGCTCCCGCAGACACCCACGTCGTAGGTTTGGATTTATAGTTTTGCGTCTAATTTCTTTCCTTCCAACCAGATGCTCATGTTGTAAGCTACAGCACCATCAAGCTGTATTTGGCTCTTATCTTTGCTACAGCAATTGTTTTTGTTGTACATTTCAGTGGAGAATCTAAACATAGAAATGGTATTGTATGGGATAATATTATTTTACACATCTTGTCAAAATAATGACTCTTCAGTGGCTTTGTTTATGTTCTGAGAAATGGTAAATGTGTAGCCTATGGATTTGATTTCTTTCATGTCTTTCATGTTTTAGTCATTCTGTCACTCGAACAACAACATACCCTCAAAATATCTCCACTGATGCTGTGGCCTCAGTACCATAGTTAAATTCAGAACAAGCATACATCAACTAAGGTGCAACCTACACACCAACCTGGGATGCAACCTGCGCTGCAACCTGTGCTGCAACCTGAGTTGCAACCTATGTTGTAAATGGAGATGACACCAAAGCTGCAGCCTAAGATGTAACCTAAAACATAACCCATGCTGCAAGCTAAGATATAACCTAAGGCACAACCTGAATTGCATTCCATGTTTCTACCTGCACAGGTGCCGACATTGCTACCTGTGCTGCAACCTAAGACATAACATAAGATGTAAACCAAGACGCAATTTGAGATGCAAACTAAAGTGTCAACAATGATGCAACTTAAGATGTAACATAACATGCAACCTTAGACACAACTTTTGCTGCAGCCTATGCTGTTACCCAAGTTTCAGCCTACGCTGCTACCCAAGTTGTAACCTACGCTGCAGCCTAACACATAACTTAAGATATAAACTTAGATGTAACCAGAGTAGACTAACTTTCACACTTATAAAAATTACACACTAGATCACATCAGGTTCCAACTTGTTTGTAATGTGTGTTACAAATTCTGTTGATAGATTAACCTTGCAAAATCTGATTTTTGTTGAAAACAGAGAAATGTTTGACAGTACAGTGGATTACTGCGAGAAAAGTCTAAAGTAAGATAAGTCAAAATATGAAACACATTGAAACAGGACTGAGGTGGACTTGGAGATAGAAATAAATGCCACCTTTACAAAATGCCTTTTATATTTTGACACTTGAATGCTAAAAAAATCAAAATGAATATTAATTTAAATTGAATATTAATATATAAGTATTACATAAAGTGTCCCATTAATTGGTGGTGTTTTAAATATAAGGACACATTTACAAAGACGAGTGCCTCATCCGATGCCAGACTTTTCCACCTGGTCACCTAATAGATCTGTGATATCCTATGCTGCACTTTTATGCTCATGGCCCTCCTTGAATCAGTGAGGGATTAAGTGTTTTGCTGAAGTGCATCTCCACAGCGGTTGTTAAGTGAATGGTGTCCATGTCACCTCCTTGATTATCACAGCGAGGATTCAAAGTGGAGAGCGCCGGCTCTTCATGTTCTCCTGTGAGTTTTCCCCACCGATCATTTTGATGAGCACAGCAAGCGGCTGCATATACTGTAACTGCTGCTGCCATGTGAAATCTGACTTTTAAAGTTATACCGAGGCCATTATCAGGACCATCACAGTACGTTAGTCTTTAAGACCTTGAATGTAGTTGGATGTCAGTGTGTGCTTTATAACCCCTCTTTCACCTCAGATCTCCCATTAACTTTTTTTTTTTATCTCCTTTTTTTATGGCTTCTTCTTTTTCTGTCTGTTCCTGTCCATGGGCATTTTAGTGATACTATAAATTGACAAGTGAATTGGCCTTGCTCATAGGACTTTTTACAAACTATCAGTGGCTGCGATAGTGGCCAATGGCTAATATTAGGCTTCTCACGTCGAGTTACTGACTCAGATTGAACAGCTACATTTTTTACTGTTAGTTTGATGTTCAAACTGATTTATTAGTTTGAGTCTGATGTTCAGTGATTCAGACTTATTTATTTATTTAGGTATTTATGACATTGACCTATAGCCCCAACTTAGATATTATGTTCAGTTGAACAGTTTTAAATAAAGTTAAATACTTGTGTAATAAGATGATAATTGTCCAGTTAATCCGCCAGTGGCTTTCTGCTGGTCTGAACTATAGCTTTGGAAATAAATCCTGTTCCGCTGTGTCGAAGTAGTTAAAGCTCATCATTTTTATAGGACATCAGGGTTTTCTTGCATGCAAAGTTGAAGCGATAATCTGACAAAAGACACCTAAAATTCATGAGAAATGTATTTAAAAATCTCTCAGTAACAAGTAACATTAAGAAGAAAACTGACAACATCTGATGCTATGTAGAAAGTAATGTCATTCATTCATTCATTCATTCATTTATTCATTTTCTGAACCATTTTATCCTCCAGAGGGTTGTGAGGATGCTGGAACCTATCCCATCTATGTTTTGGGCGAAGGCAGGATACACCTTGGACGGGTTGCCAATTCATTGTAGGGCTGACATATATACATATCCAAACTGGTGAGTGATATCTGCAATGTCTTCTACACAGGAAAAGTCAGTATGCTCAAATTAATGTGGTCAGTTAATTTCAACATATTACAATATCCACAAATTGTTATTTTAATTTAATTGAATTTTTGTGGGGCAAAATAGTATTTTAAAGTATGGCTTTGATATTGACTCCTCATGTACTGAATATTTCATTAACACTAAGAAGTGTTGGCTGATATTACACAAGTGTGTGGTGTTTAGGGCTGGCTATCATGGCTAATTTCCATAATCGATTCGATTTTGATTAATCTGAATCGATTAATCACGATTTGATTCGATTCAATTCAATTTAGTTCAATTCAATATTGATCCGATTCAGTATTAATTGATTGTTTCAGATTAATTTAGTGATACCAAAGTACAATTTTGAGTTGTAACCTGATTATTTGACTACCGCAGTCATGCAACACATCAATACTGGTATCAGTATTGATATTAGAAAGGAAATAAATATGACATTTCAGCAGTGAGTTGCTGAATGTGGTCTTAGATAATGAACAGGACAGACACATTGCCATGTTTCTACAGTGGATCAGAATGGACTTCTTCGTCATCTTTATTCTGTTTTATGGCTGGAGGCTTCTATTCACTGGGGGGTGCTCCGTGATTGTTGGTCGGAGCAGAGCGGGGCTGGGGGATGAGCGTGCTCCGTGCATGTTGGTCGGGGAGCCGGGGGGTAGTGTAGCAGTCGGACATTGTCGCTTTACTCTTCCTCTAACTCCATACTCAGCCATAGGTGACAGTATGGATCCAAGTTATTATTCCAAGAACGACCGGCTTCCGCGACTCGCCAGAGTTCCTTCACACTGCGGGTTCTAGTTTGAGGCCAGGAGGACCTCCAGTGGAGGGGTTTTCCCCACGCTTCCTTCGCGTCTTTTCTGCGCCAGCCGTCGTGAGTGAGACCAAGTCTTCCCCAGGAATTCGCAAGACGGAGCCGCCCGCGCTTCCGCGTACTCCGGGTCCTGCTCTGAAAAATCGATCTCATCCCCTATTAATCGATTACACAAAATTAAAATGAGATCAATCTAAGATTGATTAAATCGATTTTTTTACCCAGCCCTAGTGGTGTTACACATCAATCTTGTCATACTTTACATAATAATTACATTATATATTTATGCCCTGTCCACACTAATGTGGATATTATGCAAATTGGGTATTTTTTCTTTAGGTCTGAGCCTCTCATTCTCACAAAAAAAAATTATTTTGGATCATACTAATGCTTTCCAAAGTGAACCTTTCAGTTAGTGTGTATCTGTGTGTTCAGGCAAAGCTGAGAGATTGGAAAACGATGTCATCACAGCCCATTCACAATCACAGCTCATGTCTGTTTTGTATTTGAGTAACAAAGCTGTGCCTGAAACATCAAATCCAGGCATGTAAATTAGGGTATGACCTGCAGTAGATCGAGGTCAGCTCTGATACTGTTGGGAGACGGACCGGACAGTTATCCACATCAACACTTAACCAACACTTAAGGTAACATAAATTTACAACTGAACCTGGTGTCCACAGTATAAAGTTCAACATTAACTATGGCTTATCCAAGCATATGTACATTGTGTTGTCATGTGGACAGTAATATTTTGTAAAACAGACAGAACAGAAGAAAATCTAGAAAAGTAGCTGAGTTAGTTTGGACAGCACAGAAGACTGTAAGGTCTAAATGTGATTATAGGCCTACTGTAGCATACTGCAACTAAAAGTGAAAACCAAAAGAAATACAATTAGTGTTTTTTCAATAGGTACCAGCATATAAAAACATGCAAAATAATATTACTAGAAGTGTAATAATTTAAAATACAGTTAAATTGTAAGGCTAGCATAAAATTAAAGCTGCAAGCAGCATTGGGCGGGACCTCGCACAGCGTGTTCCGCCTCATGTGCAAACCACCTCCCGTGACCGTCAACACCTCAGCTCCACTCACACCTCTCCGTCCTGATAGCAGCTCCCACCCTTTTGTGTCTGTCCTCCTTACATCCCTACAGAACACCAGTGACCCTTTGCTGAAACCACCATCACCTTTTAATGAGGCTTTTATTTTGAAAACCGTACTGTGTGTATGTGCGTTTGTGTGTGTGTGTGTGTGTGGCAGAATCAGTTTGAATAAAGAATTGAAATTGTCTGAATAATTGAGCATAAAAGTAATGATTTACCACATTTAAGGCTTTTATTTTTGAAAAACCATATTGTGTGTGCATGTGTGTGTCTGTGAGAAAGAGTAATTCTTGATGAAGAAAAATTGTACAAACAGTTGAGCGTTTGGTCATGAAAATGAAAAGAACTTATTTAATACTCATTATTTATTATTTTTAATAAGGCTTTTATTTTGGAAAAATTTGGACTGTGTGTACTCTTTCCTCAGTGTGCAAATTGTCACATACCCACAATGAAATGCAGCAAACCTCTGTTTATGAATATAAAGAGGGAAGTAAATTCAGTTCGACCTGGGACTTGAACCCTTGTCCTTTGTGTGATAGTCCCATGTGCTAACCATTACACTACCCAGACACACAGTGACTAGTAGATTATCAGGCTTTATAATGGAGAGGTGAGTTTGTTAAAGTTAAAATCGAAAGTAATTGTAGTCTTCAAACAAATCCCAATTACTCCATAACCGTAGGTCCTATCTCAAAAATTCTTTCACTTGTTGATTCTGCAGACTTGTGTGAAAAAAGTCCAAAATGAATAAGCAGTAATTGCAGGAACGTGGAGTCACTTTGAAACGCAGATTGCCAACTTCCTGTTTGAGTTAGCTCATGGGTGTCAGTGTATGATTTGTTGGGCTCAATCAGACCAACATTTTGGCATTTGTTTCATGTGTCTGTGACATTCCTACTGGCCGCTAGGGCAGTTTTTGTGTATTTTTTAGTATGTAGGTGGCACTACAGAGTCCATTTTTGCACCCAAGGGGTTAATTTTGATATTGTATCAAACATTTTACCAGCCATGACCTGTCTGCCAAATTTGGTGAGTTTTTGAGCATGCTGAGGGGGTCAAATGGCAGTTTAAAGTGGAAAAAGTATAAAAAAAATAAACAAATTTCAATAAACCCATAACCGTACATCCTACCTCAAAAATTTTTGCATGTGAGAGTTGTGGTGAGTCCTGTGAACGTATAGGTATATAACATGTGGGAAAAAGTCCAAAGGGAAAAATGTGTTCTAGCCATCGCAACTTTCCAGGCTTCTAAAAAAAACTAAGGCAGCTCTGAAAAAGTTGTAAGATCACTTTTTTTGAGAAGGGTTCACTCTGTCTTTTGGTGCTGTTTAGAAGCCAATACAACAAAAGGTGTCAGACGAGTTAGTTTTAGAAATTTTATTTTGAAAGGCCTATTGCCAACTCCCAGTTGGAGTTAGGTCATGGGTGTCAGTGTATCATTTGTAGTGCTTCATCCAACAAACATTTTGTGGTTGGTGTCATGTCTCTACAACATTCCTACTGGCCACTAGGGCCATTATGTTTTTTTTTTTTCAGATTGGTGGTGCTCGAGGGCACTTATGGGGTTAATTTTTGCATTTTATCAAATATTTCGCCAGGCCTGACATGAGTGCTAAATTTGGTGAGTTTTTAAGCATGTTTAGGGGGTCAAAATCCAGTTGAAAGTGGTATCTGAATAATTAAAAATGAACAAAATACAATAGGGCCTTGTTTCAAGGCAAGGCCTCTCACTCAGTGAGTGAGAGGGCCTCACCTTTCTGCTTGGTCCCTAATAATTCTCAAAATACAGAAGATGTCAGGTAAAACGACAATATTTAACATGATTAACATATTTAAATGCTAAAGGCATGCAATACTTTAGTACATATAGAACCTCCATCATGTCTATACAATGATGTGAATCAGAACTCAGCTCCAGACATCATCTGCTGTGATTATCTCTGAGGATCTGAGATGGGTGGGCAGTCTTGCGGCAGAAGCTGCAGGTGAAAAACAAAACAAACCCTTCCACTGGAGTTATAAGTTAGTAAGTCACCGGGAAAAGGTGCCACGTTATTTGCATTGCAGTTTTAACAAAACCTTTAACAATGACTGTAGTTTTTACGTGGAGTTTATTTCAAACATTAAAAACTCTGCTCTTAATCCAGTGTTTTTCCAACCATGGGGTCGGGACCCCACCTGGGGTCACCTGGAATTCAACTGGGGTCACCTGAAATTTCTAGTAACTGATAAAAATAGGAATACAAACTTACTAATAAAAAAATATATGGTGAGTTGAGAAACAATCCCAGTACATAAAAGACAAACTGAGTCTGAAACTGAAGCACTGTGGTACTGTTTATCTGTCAAATGTTCATTGTGGTTGGTTTCAGATGCTGCAGCTCTTTCATAATTCATAGTTTGAGTTCTTGTTTGTTCAGTATTAATTGTCAGCCTTCTAAATCCAAGTTGGACTGACTGTACATATCCTGACCAAGGAAAATAAAAATCTCCCTTTGTGTAGTAATCTACACCTGGCTTTTCTGCCTCCGTCCACAATAATATACTTTATATAGATTAAATGTCCTCTAAAGTTATCATTTATTTGCAATATATATAACAAACTATTGCATAATCAAAAACAAATTAATTTTAGCAACTAAATGTCTCCGTCTTGAATGTCTGGGGTTGCCTGAAATTTGTGATGATAAAATGGGGTCACAAGCCAAGAAAGGTTGGGAACCACTGACTTAATCACATGTTATTATTTTATTTCTTTTAATTGAAATTTCCATATAAACAATTCCTCCTCAGAATTACCCCCATTAGTGTCTCATATAACCCATCTCTGTGTATCTGTGCGGTGTAGAAAATAAAGTGTCATCCAAATGATGAAAAATATTGGCTTAAATAGTATAATTTTCAACACAAGGATATATAAACAATAACACATACTATGAAATAGTGTGGATTTTTTATATTGACCCAATATATATTGTCCCATTGCACAGTCCTACTTTACAGCAGTGCCTTCCCTTGCAAACTGTGCCAAAGTGAAAGCTGCATGCACAGCAAAGTGACGGGAGGTGTGCATGCACAGTGAACTCACCCTCCCAGTGTGCATGTTGAATGCTGTGGTGGAGAACAGGTGTCGCCGTGCAAACAGTTAAAGTGTGTTTCAGACCTGATAATGTGGGTGAAAATGGTAATTTCTTTCCACAGAGCTTCAGTTAGAAAGCCTTTTAAGGTTATGACTCGTATTCATAAATTGGTGAATAAGAATTGGATGAAAGACATTAAACATTAACAAGACATGGGCCTCACGGGTCAATTAAAGTAAAATAAAGCAGAAAGTGAATAAAAAAAGTCATTGAAAGAGACACCTCTAAGGGTATTTTTCATGGGGTCGTTTGAAAAAGAAATATTCATCTCTAAGACAACGAGCTGCTAAGAGTTTTCATAAAGGGTAAAGGTGCTGCATTGAAATGAATCCCCTCTACTACTGAAATGAAATGTGTAAAAGCACAACATATGTTTAAAAACTGTATTGAATGAGCTGAGTCTTTGTCATGGTTGTAATCTGATTTTTATGAAGAAAAAAATCTATCTTAATTTAAAATGACCCTCAAAAACCCTCTTCTGTGTCAACAAGTTTTACTTGGCATTCATTCTTTCCTCTGACGCTGGCCTCTTCCAGCCCTCTCCATCTTCTCCCTCCCCCTACTCTTACTACTCCTCCTCTTTTCAGCCTCTGTTGTGCTTGATTTTTTCTCCTCACCTCCCTTGTTTTTGGGGTTGCTCTGTGATTTTGTTAAGGTGGCGAATGTCTGTGAGCATGCTCAGTTCATTGGCGAACAAAAGGTGGGGGTGTACGGTTGCCAATCAGGGCCTACTCCTTTTTATTCCTTGAGGGTTTGTCTTATAGGAACAGCTCTCAGAAGCAAAACTCAAACAGAGGGAATGAATAATTAGCCTCCCAATTTTTGCTTGAATTGGGAACTAGGTCGCCGGCTGACATGTCTCAATAGGGAACAACCTCGCTGAAAGAGGGAGACCGATGGAGGGTTTTTAAGAAACCCCCTCCACCACCACCACCATCCAGCCACCCACCCTCCCTGAAGGAATGCTGCTGCTTTACCTACACAGAGAAGGACACAGAGTCAGAGAGGCAGGGTGAAGACAGAAGCATTTGACTTTTTTTCCTGTCTGGCTTTGGCTGGTGAAAAAGTGAGTCACATGTGGAAGGCGCCAATTCCATGATAGCAAAAAAAGAAAAAAGAAAACACTGAGGAAGAGAAAAGGGAGGGGAGGAGGGGCGGGAAGAGTGGGAAG
Source organism: Sphaeramia orbicularis (assembly GCF_902148855.1). Classification (NCBI taxonomy): domain Eukaryota; kingdom Metazoa; phylum Chordata; class Actinopteri; order Kurtiformes; family Apogonidae; genus Sphaeramia; species Sphaeramia orbicularis. Next base: position 67,531,771 of record NC_043968.1, on the reverse strand, counting down.
GACAAGGGAGAGATACATGTAGTTGGGGGGGGGGGTGTAACGGGAATTCATGCTTCAAAAAGAAGAAAAGAAGTGGTTTGTTTGGAGGAGGGAGAGAGAACATCTGTGATTTCTCTTTGGCCAGTTTAGATATGCAGTTGGTTTAGTGTCATGTTTAGTGCACATGTTTCTTTTACCAGGAAAGAAAAAAAAAACAAAATGCAGTTTTTTTTGTTTTGTTTTTTTTAAATTATCACTTCACACCTCCTGTTCACATCTTTCTCAGCTCCAATCTGAAAGAAAGGATTAGTCTGTTCTCCACCTATGGCAGCATGCAACAGGATGGAAAAATATATGCTGTAAAAAATGTTACAATAAATAATACAAAAACAGACTTTTTTTTCTTTATTGCAAAAGAAAAGCTCACTTTTGTGGGTACAATTTCGCACAGGAGAGAGGACTGAAAAGCAGCAGACTTGAGAAAAAGATTTCCTCAGTCATGTTTACTTGTCTGTAAATTTGCTGGGAAGGGACTGAGATTCTCTGATTTCCTCCCCTCCTTCTTGGCTTTTCCCCTCCCCTTGTAAGGCTGTCAGGGTGTGTCCTGTGACCTCTTGACCCCTGTGCTGTGTGCATGTGTTTCAGTGGGAGAGAGTGAGAGCATGATAAAATGGTAAAGGGTGAAGTTTCCCAGCTGCATGGTGAAGGGGTGGGGTGTGTACGTTTTCCCTCTGCGAGCTTTCAATTTTGAAAGAAAAGCCACAAGCTGAAATAATGAGAGCTTTGTGTGTTTGTGTGAAGGAGAAATAGAGTGAGGGAAAGTAGAAAAAGTGGACAGAGGAAGAAGAAGAGGAGAAGCTGCTGTGGGGAATTAGGGATTTAAAGAGAATCCACAAAACGGTCAGATGATATGGTCAGAAATGTCAGTCAGTATCAGTGATTTCATGATAAATGTTGAGTCATTTTTTAACCAGAGAAGACCCAAACATCCACTGTGGATCTAACTTATCTATTGATTTAAAGTATTTAATAAGTAATACTCATCCGCTAGTCAATACGTGTATCAATAATCAATATCAATGCGTGTGAATGGTACAAACTACAGTTTGTCATCTTTTCATGGTCATCAGATATGACCCATTTGGACATTCAGAGGCTTCATAGTGAATGTGGAAAAACCGTCATCTTCAACAACATTGATTCACCAGTAAAACCCATGGACTTTAATAAATGACAGTGAATGGAAACTTTCAATGGAATTTTACATTCAGTCATTGATATCTTTGTTGAAAAAGTCAGTATTTCTTCAGTTTTCTCTCTTTTGACATAATGACCTTTAAATTTCCGCAAAATACAGAGGATAATAGTATAATAAATGGTGATAAATCACTTCGGAAAGGTTACATGTAGAGAAAAATTAACTTGGAAATCGATACAAAAATTTCTCTGGGTCTTTACTGGTTAATTTACCATTTAAATTAAATGTAGTAAAGTTAAATTCATATTTCAACAAAAAAAGAAAAACCCGCCTTGTATTGGAAGTAAAACATCTGATTTGGATTAAATCACACAGGACTGATTTCAAATCTGAAATCAGAAATTGTGACCATAATAATAATAATAATAAAAGTCAGAATTCAAAATCTGATATCTACCTATAGATGTGAGAATGTAGCCCAATCTTAAAATTGTTGCAAAATATTTCAAACGCTGTCTTGTGGTTGTGACAGTTTTCAGCCATAGAACCAACATTAGTATCCATCATATTAGGGTTGAAGCCCCTTGGTACCTGGTTTTCATTTCAGAAATATGTGGGGGAAATCGTTCACCTGCTCATCACTTAAATCAACTAAACTGGAGGAAAAAAATAATGGTGTGAGTGGAAGAATCAAATTTTAAGTCACATTCAGCAGTAGATCCATCATGCTTTTATCAAGTCTTCAACTAGATGATCATAATTTAGATGCTTTATGGTTGACTAGCAAATCTTGCCCATCTTACACACATGAAGCCCAGTCTGTCAGTTGAAAGGTGAGGAGAATACGAGATCGCAAATAAGTTCTGGGCTCCAGGGAAAATTCCAGATTTTGCACCACATTTTTTATTCAAGTGACTATATATTGACTTGTCAGCAGTGGTGGAGAATCCCAGCTTCCTAACGTAAAAGTCCTGCCATGTATTCGTTCTATGTGTTCATTTAACACAGGTGATTCCACTAATTAGCCATTCCATGACAAAAATGTTCCTGGTAGGGAGGTAGGACTTTTTAGATTCCTTGGAATTCTTGAGGGTCGGGGCTGTGAGCTGAAGAACACTGATTGCTGGAACACACTTGCAGTGTTCCACATGTCACTCACTACTGCCAAGCTTGTTTATTCCATTTCCACAAGCTTCATTTTGTTTGTTTTGATCATATGGAAAATAGAGCAAAAGAAGAGAAGATACGGGAACTGGACAGTGATGATGTCCATTGGTTGAATACAGTCTTTTAAGTGTTTGAGGTCACTCTTTTGAGCATATTCCGTTTGCTCCTACAGCAATGGACTGACAGATGATTGTGATCTACGGAGTGCACTGAATACTCTGAATATGTCTAATACGCTGTACGGTCTATTACGCTTCAAAGAGGTGGAGTTCAGTAAATGAATTAGCTGAATATTGTTAGGACAGATTGTACGAGTACTGGACCCAGATGCAAGACCCTCAGACAGGAGTACAATTAAAGTGGATTTATTAGCAATAATCAGAGTAACAGGTTCACACAGAATGGTAATGAATGTATCTTCAGCTGGACTGAGATGGGGAATCGTCTCGGCTTCGGATCTAAAGTGAACCTCGTTACGGCCCAGGTCGGGAGCACACGAGGGGAACCCGACTAGGAGAGAGCACAGGAGAATCAGTGGACAGACCAGGTCATACACGGGCAGACTATCAGACAGGCAAACGTACATAGGGGCAGGCAGGCTCACGTACCAGTAGTCCAGGCAGGGGTCAAACCAGGAAAAGGCACCAGGGCGGAGGAACAGACAGGGGTCAGGCGTAATCTCAGGTGTGATGGACAAACCAGGTCGAAGACAGACAAGCAGGCAGACGAGGAACAGGCAGAGTCGGAGGTCGATGGGCAAAACAGGTCACAACAGGCAGGCAGGATCAAAAAACGCTGGTAAGTTATCACACCGAGGGTTGAAAACGAACTGGCAACGAACAGGGGGAAACACAGGGTTTAAATACACAAGAGGGCGGGAAGACAATTGGACACAGGTGGAGACAATCAGGGAGGAGGCAGGTAATCAGGGCAAAGGTGAACACAAAGAGGAAGTAAAGACACCAGACAAGACACATGAGGGAAACTAACAAAATAAAACAGGAAACACACAAAACAAGAAAAAGTCCAGGGACTGATATGACAAATATGCGCAAAAGAAATTTGAGTCGGCAACTGAAAACGACCAAACCTGATTTGAAAACATTTGCAGGAACTTTGAGGTGCGGTGGAAACACAAAGCATGCAGATTACCAGGAATATTTTTTACCCAGGTTAATAAATTGCTTGTAATAATAGTTATTGGGAATGTAAGGGGCTAATGGCTTGAGATAGATTTGAATGACTGAATATTGATTGAATGATTTGAGACTCCTTTTCATGGTCAGAACATGGCAAACACTAAAGAGACAGGTAGGACAAATGGCTCTGTAGGTCACTGGCATGTTCTATCAAAAATCGATATCAACTTGAATTTGTGAGGTTATCATGTTCTCCTGCTTTGTTAAAGTCCTGTGGTCTTGATGCAGGAAATCAATCTCCCAGTAAAAGTGGATGGTACTTTAACATGAGGATAACTCAACAAATTAAATGAAAACCCACAATCCACCAACACCCTGAGACAGGCACATTCCCAAGGACAAACTACCTATGGAGGAGCAAAGCAACATGGTCTATGCCCTTCAGTGTAGTGAGGAATGTATGGACTTACATGTAGGAGAAACCAAACAACCCCTCCATAAATGCATGGCTCAACACAGGAGAGGCTCCACCTCAGGACAAGACTCTCCAGTCCGTCTTCACTTGGAAGAAAAACGACACTCTTCTGAGGACAGCAATGTCAGGATATTGGCCAGAGAAGAGAAATGGTTTGAGAGAGGAGTCAAAGAAGCCATTTTTGTGAAAGTGAAAAATCCTTCCCTGAACAGAGGTGGTGGTCTGAGACACTACTTGTCTAAAACCTATAACACCATTTTAAATAACATTCCCAAACAGTTTTCAACTAACAGCCTTCCACACTTATACTCACCTGAAAATAAAAAAAACCCCCTGAAGGATTTGGACTCGTCAACAACCCTGAAACTCACACCCAATACCCACCAATGATCCTACCCTCAGGGTAACACCCTCTCTACAACCCTAACACTTAAAGCTATACCTACTGATCTGGCATTTCACACAGCACTTAGTAAAAATTTGAACATGAACAACCCGCCTCCCTCCAAAGTCCCACCCCCTTCCCCTGCTGGAGCTCTGATGCTCCCCTCCTCTCACCTGATTTGCGTGGTGGAAGCGGAGGCAGAGGTTCGGTCTGCTTTGGTATGGCTGCGGACCCCTCCCTCAGCAATGAGACACAACATCATCCACCTACCACGGCTCCTGTTCCATTAGTAGACCATGTATTTAAGGGTCTGGTCAGTGCAGTGCTGGGTCATTGTCTTCACTGCACCTCATCACCTGGGCGATTAGGTGCCCAGGCGATGGGTGCACGCACTGTGAGCGTGCGGACTCTGTGAATTTTCCGTGGACGTTTGAGGTTTCATAGTCCATACATTTATCATCCTACATCATCCTACATTGTGTGGCACCATGTACATGTACATGTACATGTACATGTACATGTATGAGTCCTGCGGTCATAAAAGCTGACCTTAGTGCAGACCTGTCTGTGGAGTCAAGTACACCCGACTCCTGGATTTCATCTCCATCCTTCATTCATCAGACTCTGACTGCTGCAGTCGGGTTTTTCTCTTTGTTGCCCTTGGTTGTTGTTTCTGTTAATAAATCCGTTTTTTCCCTTCCACATGTGCATTTGAGTTCAATCCACTCACTTCTCCAGACAGGAGACTGTGGTCAGTGACAGGAGAAGCAGCAGGAGTGAAGCGCCAGATTCAGAGGTACACATATCGGATGTGAGATGGCGGTAATGGATGATTGACAGGAGGCTCAGCCAGGCCAGAAAATAATTTTATTCGGACTGAATAAAATGAATGGTCATATATATATACAGGGTGGGGAAGCAAAATTTACAATATTTTGAGGCAGGGATTGAAAGACAGTGTATGACCAATTAGTTTATTGAAAGTCATGAGAATTTATTTGCCACAAGAAAATTTACATAATAGAAAATGTTTTTATTCTATGTGTCCTTCTTTCTCAATAACTGCCTTCACGCACTTCCTGAAACTTGCGCAAGTGTTCCTCAAATATTTGGGTGACAACTTCTCCCATTCTTCTTTAATAGTATCTTCCAGACTTTCTCGTGATAGTTTTGCTCATAGTCATTCTCTTCTTTACATTATAAACAGTCTTTATGGACACTCCAACTATTTTTGAAATCTCCTTTGGTGTGACGAGTGCATTCAGCAAATCACACACTCTTTGACGTTTGCTTTCCTGATTACTCATATGGGCAAAAGTTTCTGCGAAGGTATGGATAATAGTGTTAGGCATGATTATGACATCAATATATGTTTGGTTTCAAAACAATTGACGTAATGCCTGCTGAGAAAAAACAACTAAATGTTCACTGTAAATTTTGCTTCCCCACCCTGTATGTATATATACATACATATATATGTGTGTGTGTATAAATATATATATATATATATATATATATATATATATATATATATATATATATATAGATATATATATAGATATATATATATATATATATAGATATATATAGATATATATTTATACACACACATATATATGTATATATATATGTGTGTGTGTGTGTGTGTGTGTGTGTGTATATATATATATATATATATATATATATATATATATATATATATATATATATATATATATATATATATATGTGTGTATGATAATTTTTGTATTTTTGAGTTTCAATACTTGGTGGATTTCTTTTACATTTTAGTTTGACACATGCTTGTTAGGAGCATTTTAAGATGACAGAAGAAAAGTGTAAAAATGCCACATCATATGGTATAGATTTAAGTGCATTAGCATTTGGATTAACACCTACACAGACCACTCCCTCTGCAGCTTTCTAAGTCCTGTTTCCCCCCACCAGTTATTAGAATTGAAGAAGTCTCTTGGATGAGAGACAAAACGTTTTCAAAAATGTCTTATGATTGTCCTTGTAACTTAGAAGACATTTGGTATATTTGTATTTTGATGCCTGATTACACATGTTTGGCAAGATTTTATGACTCTTAATCAAACACATACAAAGAGGCCTTACTGTGTTGTATTATGTCGACTCATTATATGAACTGATGTATTTTTATGATCTGTAGTTTGTTTCTGTCTTTTCTTTTCAAGATGCATCGTTTATAAGGAGGTGCTGTCAGTCTGTCTCTACTATGTTTAAAACACAGTATCTCATTCTCTTTGACAGAATGTCAGAAAATGTGGCACAAACATTAACTTAGATGCAAGGATGACCTTAAACATTTTTGGCAGCCAAAGGTCAAAGGTCATAGCCACTGTGAGCTCATGTCTGTCCAGTCTTATGAACACAATATTCCAGGAATGCCTAGATGAAATGTCTTAATATTTGGCACAGTCTTTGACTCAGGGATGAACTGATTAGATTTTGGTGGACAAAGGTCAAAAGCCAATCTGGATGTGACCTCACAAAGCAAATATTTGGCCATAAGTGCTTTAAATGTAGAGAAATGCATGACCAGATTATCATGTAAGAACTGATGCATCAGATTGAACTTTCAGTACTTGCTTGTTTATTTTTGTCCTGCTGAAGAAAAAGATCAAAAATAGTATATCAAAAAAAAATCAGCCGTCTCATGCTAATACAGAGTACAAGTTTAAAGACCTCCCTTAAAACAACCCCACTGTGCATATTTGGAGTATGCAGAGCCTACAACGGCAGCTGTGTTCAGTGCTGTATTTCATGTTTGAATTAGGAAAAGTTTCTGAGTAGATTGAAACCTTCACCTGCCTTTTTTAGCGTGATTTGTAAGCAAAGAAAACAGAATACTGATATTTCTGCTTCGTGGAGAATAAGACTTTCAGACAGATATGTATAGATGGTGGGCTGATATTTATGTCATCCATGCTACAAGCTGAGGGGTTGGCATTGATAATACACCTTAATTTAGTATTTCCATGGAAGTACTTTGTTTTATTCTCTCCTCTTATTTCAGTGCTTGCTTTAGGACATAAGTGTTTTGATGATGATAAACCAAATCTATTAAAAAAAAGTCTCTTGATCTACAGTACATATAAATTCATTTAAATGACAGGATTAAAGGGGATGAATACAATTTTGTTTCCCTCCATCCTCCTGTTTGAAGATGAGCCAGCTGCTTTTGATATCTGCAGTTTGTGAGGCTTTTCAAACTGCATTAAGTGACTACAATGTTGAAATTGATTTTTTCCCCTGGTGTTTTTTATCACCAGCATAGAAATGCTGATTTTGTTGCAGTAACCACACAATCAATGTTTCCAGGAACTATTTTCCTGTTGGGAATACAGCCTTGTGTTAAAACAGTTAGCAATTATAAAAATGTACATTTTGGACACTGAGACATGTTTGTCATTTAGCTGCTGGCTACAAAGCAGTAATGGACTGAGACAAAAAAACAAACAAGCAAACAAACAAAAAAACACCCATGATGGACCTTAGCTCAGCTCTTTTGGCCTTCAGTGCTTTTGAATGTCTTGCTGGTCACTGTCAAGTAAGGGGAGAGTAGCATCTTTTCTTTGTGATGCTGCATAAATAAATTCTCACACTCATTCTTTCGTCATCAGACTCTGTTTATCCCTAATCTGCCATAACCACATTTTTGGCTCAAATTCCAAAGGTCTGGAGAAGTTTGTCATAAAAATTCGGGATAATTAGACCTTTAAAAGAAGTGTATATTATCATGTTTGAGTCTGAAGCAGAATTTTGTTACAATTTTTTTTAGAAAATTATAGTTCTGGTTTGTTCACTTAAACAGGACCACATTTTTTTCCTAAGCAGTCACAAAACATGATTTTATATAAATTTGAATGAACATCAGTGGTTCATTTATCTTATATTGTTAATATATTCAAGATTATTGATAGAGAACTTTGTGAGTTACATGTAGTACAGACATGTAATATCTGATTGTCTAGACACTGATGAGCGTTCTGATGTGTTGGGAGTTACTAGAGTTACACTGACCATCTTAACTGTGCAGGAAGAAATCCTGGTGGAATTCCACCCAAACATCATTTTAACCCATAAAGACCCAGTGCTTCTTTTGTGGCAGTTCCCAAATGAATTTTTCCTTTCTATTTAACCTTTCTTAAGTGACTTATCACCATTTAATATATCTTATCCTCTGTATTTTTGCACTTTTTGAGTGAAAATCAGGTATTTTCCTATGTTTGATGTGCAGATCATGTACTTTAATCATGATTCTGAAATTACTTTTGAGGGTTATTATATCAAAAACAGAGAAAACTTAAGAAAAAGTGACTTTTACAGCAGAATAAATCATTAACTGAAGGTAAAAACAAGCATCTCCAACAACTGTCATTTATTGAAGTACATGGGTTTTACTGATGAATCAATGTTGTAGAAGATGACAGTGTTTCCACGATCACTACGGAGCCTCTAAACGTCCAAATGGGTCATGTCTGATGACCATGAAAAGGTGACAAACTGTATTTTACACTAATTATTTACATGTATAGATAGGATTAGTGGGTCAACAGGTATTAAACATTTTACATCAGTAGATGGTTTGAGTCACCAGTGACTGTTTGGGTCTTTATGGGTTAAGATCAGGGGCGTAGAATTGCGTAGGGACGCAAGGGACACGTCCCTATCAATATCCAGCCACTACTGTGGGGTCACTATCAATACAACCGCTGTGAGTTTAGTCAATGAGTATCGCCTGGGTCACGACAGCTAGACAGATTTTAATATCAGTGGTGTCATTTACATTTACATTTGTACATGTGTCTGTTTGCTTGCATGTGTGTGTACGTGTGTATGCGTGTCCGTGCATGTGTGCTTGGTAATTAGGATTTGAAGAATGTCAAAGAAAAGAAAACTGGACATAGGATTCTTCTTTAGGAGTCAAAGTGTAAGTTACTTCAAGGGTATAGAACTGTAGAGGCTCAAGAATGCAGATATTGAATGAAAGACAATATTTAATCCCAAACAGATGCACTTTTAAAAGTCAGGGTTCTTGCTAGCGTCATTGAACATCGGGGCCCTCGACGCTGTTCCAGGGGACCCGGTGCTGAGAACTGACCCGCAACGCTATCTTTCAACCAGCGTAGCGGTGTTTTTCTCTGTGTGTGTGTGTGTGTGATCGTCCAGCGTAATGATAACGAGATTTGCATTTGAAAAAATATATTCCTTTGTCTAGGGCTGCATGATTAATTGATTTTAAATTGAAATCGGATTTTTTAATTAGGATGATTGTTAAGAAAGGGAAATCGTGAAATTGATTTCATCTTTCTCATGCCACCGGGCCATGCGCTTCCAGGCCGCGCGCCTGCGGGCTACTGTAGGCTTTTCCTCCTATCTGTGACAGTGGTCTTTCACAGAAGTCTGTGTAATGACCGGATTTTAAATCTGTTAAATCTGTTAATGCTGATGTTTTACGCACGGATCCCGCAATTGAAATATAACTGTATGTGGATCACTCATCTTACGTTGTCCCGGATCCATACAGTACTGTCTTCTTACGATCTGGGTCCGGGTCGTGGGGTCAGCAGCCTCAGCAGAGGAGCCCAGACAGCCCTCTGCCCACACACATCCACCAGGGGCCCATTTCTGCACTAGTTCGTTAAATCGTTAAGCCCAGTGCAATGCAAAATGCGTCTATTTAACGCATTTTGCGCTATCCCGTTTCTGGGCTCGCTCTTTGTTCGTTCACAACTAGTGCAACGCAAAATGCGTTCGTTCGTTAGTTCATTAACCCCAACGCAACGCAAAATGCGCTATCCTGTTTCTGGGCTAGTTCATTAAAAGTGAGTGCTCGCCCAGTTCCTTGTTAAAGGGCTGATTGGGTCCGTGGAGGAGCGTCTTGGTGTCCCGGTCCCCCTCGGATAGCTTTCCACCTGGACCTGATGGAACCGGGACACCAAGTCGCTCCTCCACGGATCTAGTTCTGAGTAATGCTTTCCATCAGGTCCGACAAATAAATGAATACACATTTGCACTCTTCTGCTGTTTATATTTTCTTCAATGCTGGCGAATGTCATTTTATTTGACTTCATTAATGCCAACTCCCATCACCGCGGTCGTGCCCTCCAGGAAGCCGGGCTACAGGCTCCGAGCGCCGGTGTGCTTGAAGGGCTTGATCCGTGCACGAAGCTGGGCTTGGAGGTCGGAGCACAGCTTGGTTCTGAGTTCTGTAAACGAAACTAGTTCCATGATCCGTAATCGGAACCGGTTACAAGAACGGAAACAACTTCATGCTCCCCCGAGAGGTTTTCAGCAGCACAGGTAGAAGGAGCTTCTGCCTGGATCAGGGACCACTGTCCCACTGACACAGATAAACAAAGCCGATTTTTTTTTTTTTTTTTTTTTTCAGAAAACAGTATCTCGTAAACTCAGAAAAACAGAGCAAATGTCTTTTTTTTCAGAAAACAGTATCTTGTAAACTCAGAAAAACAGAGCAAATTTCTTTTTTTTTTTTTTTCAGAAAACAGTATCTCGTAAACTCAGAAAAACAGAGCAAATTTTTTTTTTTTTTCCGGAAAACAGTATCTCGTAAACTCAGAAAAACAGAGCCGAATTTATTTTTTTTCAGAAAACAGTCTCTCATTAATTCAGAAAAACAGCGCCGATTTTTTTTTTTAAACTTATTTTTTCTCGTAATTATGAGATAATTATCTCATTAATTCAGAAAAACAGAGCCGAAATTATTTTTTTGTGTGAATGCAATACACTTCCGTATTCACCTGATATAGCCTGTTAAAGTCAAAGTATTTGGTCTTGTCTATATTCAAAACAGTCTTTAAGTTAGTTTTCCTCTAAATATTTAAATTTTCCCTCAGAAACGAATGAGTTCAAAGAATGGACTGATGTGAATTATCTCTGAATATATACTGCTATGATCAGTCATATTCAGTGACATCTTTCCTGATGCTTGCTCATGATGTGTGCAGAGCTGCATATGTAAACCTGCAGTGAAGAAGTGTGTCCTTATATCCTAAGTGCTCTAGAAGGACCACACGGGACCGGCATGCCTCCTCAAGCACTGTCATGAATGAACTGCTGCTTGGCCTGGAAAGCCTCCTCATCTCTCCCTCTTCCTTCCTTCCTTAGAGAGAGAGTGAGAGAGGTCTGCTGTCAGGCTGTGTCTCCCTCTCCTCCCCTCTAGTGGCAGTTAGGAAGCCCTGTGGAGCCTCTCAATAGCTACCCTCCCTCCCACCTCGAAACCCATTCACTTCTAATGAGGTGCTCAAGTGTCTGTGGCTTAACAAGAGGGTCAGCACCATAGAAATGAGTCCTTTTACAATGCTAGCTCCACCACAAATCCAAAGTGATTAATGATATCATGCTTTTATATTTTAATCTTTCACAGAGGTGGTAACAGTACTATAGATTCTCTACTCAAGATACTTGTGTAAAATAGTGTAAGCGTAAAAGCACAAAAAAAACATTTTTTACTCAAGTAAAGATGAAAATACAAGGGGATTTCAAAACATTCCTGGTAAAAGGACAGTTGGAAAAAAAGGTTTAAGTTGTGATGATTTTATTTTTAACATGTGATTCATCTAGGTCAATACACTTCTGCAAGCACTGATACCAGCCTTTAAGTCCATCTGTGTAAAACTAAGGGCAATGTGATTTTAACCATGTCAAGGCTTTTTCCACAAATTTTTTGAAGCCCTCTTGTATACAGTGTAAAGATAAAAAGTAGGCCTTTGAAGGAGATTTCTTGCAGTTGTTTGTGTGCAAAGTGTAATGGGTAGTGTATCAGCATCACCAAGTTCCTCTGAGCTGGATCAGTCCCTCTCCTCAGTTGAATGGCCAGAGCCCGTGCTGCCAGGTGGCACCCCAGCAGGTGCCCCCCCCCCCCCCCCCCCCCCCCCCCCCCCCAAGACAGGCAGGGAAAAGTCCTGAACTATCGGGCAGCACTGGATGCCCCACTAGGCCCATCAGGGTTGGACTCAGGCAGAAGATTGGGCTCAGGTGGGGGATCAGATCCTGGACGGGGACCCTCTGTACCAGAGACCTCTGGGCAGGTGCCCTCTGGTGTGGGCTCTGGACTGAAGCCCTCTGGGCAGGCACGCTCTGGTCAGGGCTCTGGCCAGGGCTCTGGCCAGGGCTCTGGCCGGGCTGGTCACTGGATGGACCTGCCAGGCTGAGTGCAGGGCAGGAACCTGCTGGGCTGAGTGCGGGGCTGGACTGAAGACAAAACTGGGGCCGGTGGCTGGACTGATCCTGGGGATGGAGCTGGTGTCTGGACTGAACCCGTAGCTGGAGCTGGCCGGGGTGAACTTTGGGCTGGGGCTGGCTGCAAACTCTGGCTGCTCCAGAGTACCCATCCAAGGTTCAGATACTTTGCTGGGAGGAGCAGGAGGCGGAGGTATAGGCGGAGTTGCAGGAGCAATGGCTCTGAGAAGAGCAGCTTGAGAGAGGGCAGCCCTGAGGTGCTGCACCTGTAGTGTTAAGGCAGCTAACGCCAACTTTTCATCGGCAGTAGCAGCCATAATGTCCTGATGCCACTGGAGAGTGCCTTCTAAATGCCTCCAGGCAGCTGAGAGGTAATTGAGTATGTGCTGAGTCCATTCTTGGCCAGATTGCTCTGTAATGGGTAGTGTATTTAGAGGACCCATACACAACACAGGTAAAAGTCAGAATAATGTTCTTTATTATGAGTTCAACTCATGGATTCTGCCACAGACAGGAACACCGACTGGAAACGGGTTCAGACACAGACAGGTACACAGGCAGGGAACAGAACTTGGGGGGGGAAAAAGAAAGCAGATTTCAAAATCCTTGGACATATGGCTGGTTGATTTTGCGGGGCAGAGATGAGGAGGTGTTGCCTGAATCAGGCGGTGTTGGAACCAGGAAAACAGGTACAAAAGAATGCTGGATCATCAGGCTAGAACTGAGAACAATCTGGCAAAGAGTCACAGAGCCAGAGATGCTTATATGTTGGCCAGCTGATAAGACACACCTGTTAACAACAGGTGTACCTGATCTTGCCGATGAGGTGAGGCAAGGGAGAGGACAGCAGTTGGGAGTCCTAGGTAAAAATGTTTGTGGCCAATGACGTGAGGCAAAGTGAGGGAGTAGACAGCTTTGAAACAAACTGTGACACAAAGAAAACTGAATCTTGTATCATTAATGTATTGTCAAGACCATTGCAGCTTTAAATGAAATAAAACGACAATATATTGAAAATAATGATTGTAAGACTCATCACCAGTGGATTCACAATAGGGATACCATTCTCCATGTGTTATTACTCAGTCCATTTTGGTTGAAATTAATCATGAACAGGGCTTCAAAATCAGTCAAATTGTAATTGCACCCCAAGTCTTTGCAAATATAGAATTCATTAAATAATCAACGCAATCTCTGCTGTATACTTTGGATTCAGTGACATCAAGAGGCAAGGACCTCTGTTCAAAACTGAAACCATTGTGGAAGTAAATTGTTGTACTACCCCTAAAAGCCACTGGATTCTGCTCCAAAATCCCCTGCTCCTATAGACTTACATTGAACTTCTCTCTATAAATAGTGTCAATATTTTTTTACATTCTTGTTTTTATATAGAACCTATTATAAGTGTCCCAGTGATCCACCTAGATTGATCAATCAATCAATCAATCAATCAATCAAATTTTGTTTGTATAGCACCAAATCATAACAAAAGTTACCTCATGACACTTTACATATAGAGCTGGTTGAAACCTGACTCTCTTAACAGAACCCAAAAGAATCCTCCAGGAGCAAACACTTGGTGACAGTGGCGACAAAAAAATTCCTTTTAACAGGCAGAAACCTCGAGCAGACCCCAGCTCCTGGAGGATGGTCACCTGCCTTGACCAGTTGGAGTTAAAGAGAGAGTGTGAAGGAAGAGAGAGAGAGAGAGATTGGGGGAGAATGGGGGAAGTGGGGGGAGACACATGGATGCACAGCAAACTGATCTTGACCTGTTAAAAAGAAGAGCAGCTGGTGCAAGTATGATAAGATAAGATAAGATAAGATATGCCTTTATTAGTCCCACAAGGGGAAGTTCCAGGTTTACAACAGCAAAGTTCAAGCACACAAGAGCAAAGAAGTGCAAAATCAAGATAAACCAAATTTTAGTTTTCGTCTGTATGACCAAACCGCAACTTTTCTAAAACAATGATGTTGTAGCCCCACCTCTCTAACCCGTCACTTCATGCCACTTCACAACAGCAACAACAACAATGGCGGACTACAGAGTAGTGCTTGTGCTACAACAGCTATTGAGCTTATTGGAAATATTGAATCAAAATCTTCGGCTACTCTTTCATTACAATGAGCAACAAACAACCATAGCTAACAATATTCTCTACATGCTCTTAGATCTACCACAGGGAGTTGTTGTTCTGGCTCTTCTTCTTCTGTAGCCTATGGTTTGTATACAGCGTGCAAGCTTTAATTGCATGCTCCACATCTTCTTCTCTGTTTTTTTGCAAGAGCATTACAACACCATTTACAGGACTTACATTTGTACTACATTGTTTTCAGTGGTTTCGTGTGGATACAGATATTTCCTGAAATGACTTTGTGTTTCTGGAGCACTTTTTTGAAAACAACGAAGACAGAGCTACACAGGGGAGCTGAGCAGAGAAAATTGCTTTTAACAGAGAGAATCACAAGAAAGTAAGGAGATTTACTCAGAACAGAGTCTACTCAAGGTGATTTACTTGTGAGCAGTGTTAGCATGTTAAGAGTAACTAAACATGAGTCGGTCTATATCGTAGCCACAGCTCCAGTCATTAGCTGCTGTTAGCTTTTAGCTCCTCTGCTAGCTCCCATCCTACTTCTGGAGATTCTAGGAGCCACCAGTAAGTCTGCATGTTGAGAGCGTAGTGCTGTAGATGGATTGTATGGAACTAAAAGCTCTTTCAGATAAGTAGGTGCCTAGCCATGAAGGGTAAGTAAAGAGGAGTATTTTAAAGTCTGTCCTAGCTTTTACAGGGAGCCAGTGCAGAGAAGCCAGTACAGGAGAAATATGGTCTCTGATCATGGTTCTAGTCAGTACAAGAGCAGCAGAATCCTGAATTAATTGAATGGTCTATTTTTGGGACAGCCAAGTGTCTGGACAAGCTTGTACAGGACAGCCAGAAAGCCAGTCTGGAAGTCCCTCTCTTGCGTTGTGCGCATCCTCTAGGAGACCGTTGTGGTGCTTTACTTTCTTATAATCCTGCTTAAGTTTCCTCACTTTTTCTCGTATTTGTTTTGGCATGTGTCTTACATTTAGCTCCACCAACTTGTTGGCTAGTTTTACATAAACTCGATCATTTTGTGTTGTTGATTCAAAGTCCTTCTGAATTTCCTCCTTCACAAATACGCTCAAAAGAGCCCGGACCTCGTCGTCCGTCCACTTGTAGCTTCTCTTGACATTTTCTGAATTATCAAAGACGAAGCTTGTGGAAATGAAATAAACAAAACAAAGTTTGCTGCCCCACAATGGCTTAATGGCGGTTGAATGGAATGCGGAATGCTGCAAGTGTAGTCCATCATTCAGCATTCTCCAGCCCACAGCCCTGCCCCTGATGAATTCTAGGTAATCTGAAAAGTACTGCCTCCCTACCAGGAACCTCTTCAGGGAAAGTTTGGGGGCAGGGGAAAGATTTTTACCCGTGTAATTTAGGTGGAAACGCACCAGGGTTTTTCAAAGTTCCTGGTAATGCTAGAAGTTCCTGCACTGGAAAGGGGCCTATTGTTGTTTTAATTGATTATTTTGGACTCTAATCAACACCTGAATTAACTGATTGAGGCAGCATTTCTAGCTTGCAAAAATGTTGCCTCAATCAATTGATTTCCAGATGTCCATTGGTTTTGAATAGGAGCATAGAACAGCTTCAGTTCTTCGAGGTTAGTCAGATGCCCACTGAAGGACAAGAGGGCTCAACACCTCTGATTAGAGTCGTTAACAATGAGCCTTTAATACAAATTGTATGATGGAGAGCAGTTGACTCTGCTTCATTATCAAGGTGGGAAGGCTGAAGATGATTTTGAAGCAGACATGTTGAGTGTGTTGGTGTGTTATTTCTATTGCCTCTCTGCTGATCAGTATTCGTAACGCTTCTCTCCGGTGGTGGAAAGGCTAATTTTGACATGTGAAAGGATATGTTAGAGGCCCAGTGTGTTCACACTATTCTCACTTTGATGCTTCAGTACCTGTATCTCAGTTTTTGAACTAGTGCTATTAAATCTACTTTTTCTCTATTGAATTTATGTGCTAGTTTACCACCTAGACATTCATCACATGAGGTCAGGACAGAAGTGGGTAATTACTGAGATGATGATGACTCCTGTATCATCTTCCTAACTGCTGTTTGTTTTTGTTACAACTCCTCCCATCCATGCTGAAAGACACACAAGGAATATGCTTCAATTTTACACAGAAAGTGATTATATTTGTAAAATAATGGATCGATACAGAGAAAGTGACTAGCTTATTGTTGGTTGGGTTTTTAGAGAGTTTAACCCATTAATTGCTTCCTGTCACCTACAACCCAACAAGGTGAGAAGAGAGTGAAATAACAAATTGAACGACATTAAAAATCATAAAGGTGTGAGGTATATAGAAAGAGATGAACAATCACAGCTTATTTTAACTCCCGCTATCCCAGGGTTGTGTCAGTCCAGTGGTTATTTCTATATAACAGACCAGCACTACTGTTGCTAAGGACACAATTGTGAGCAGAAAGTCTGGAGGGCAGTTTTAAATAAAGAAAATCAACATTTTTTGGTGAAATGATAGATTTTTTTTAAGCAACAGTAATAATGACATTACTCAGCAAATTGGTCACAATAATGTGAAATAAATCTGTGGTAATAGCTGCCAGAAATGTAATGCTCTACATTATCTAAAGCTCTCCTCTCCTCTCCTCTCCTCTCCTCTCCTCTCCTCTCCTCTCCTCTCCTCTCCTCTCCTCTCCTCTCCTCTCCTCTCCTCTCCTCTCCTCTCCTCTCCTCTCCTCTCCTCTCCCCTCCCCTCCCCTCCCCTCCCCTCCCCTCCCCTCCCCTCCCCTCCCCTCCCCTCCCCTGTCCTGTCCTGTCCTGTCCTGTCCTGTCCTGTCCTGTCTTTGTAAATCTACAGGTGTGGTGGGTATGTATTTGTATGGTGTTTTCTTCATCTTTTTAAAATTTGCAAATGATCATCTGGACCAGTTCATTCATATGTGGCAATGACATCCAACCCATCTGATTTTATTCAGATAAAGTCCAGGTATAAATGAGTGGGTGGTTCAGACCACCTGTGGAGCTGCTCAGAAACATCTGTCTGCATTAATAGAAACCAGTAACTTCTCCTCACCATTACCACATTCAACTATGTAAACAGAAGTAAACAGATGCAAACAGTGACTTCCTGTGTTTGCAGAGGAACTGGGTTAGTTCTGACAAGAAACTGTAGCAATGTTAAAACAAATCAGGAAAAAGTGATACATAACATTCATTCATACTGCATTTTGGCAGTTGCAGTAATCTGATGTTAAAGCAAACATTATGCATTATTATTCTATCACATTGGACATGCAGGCGTTTAAATCATCTCCCAAACACTACTTCATTTTATTCAGTTGATTGTTCACCTCCATGATGTGAATTCCATTATATCTGAACACACTGTTCAACAAATTCATTTGAACCATTCAGGACCTTTACTATGTGGATGTATGGAGACAGCGAGAGGCATTTTGGAAAACTGTCTCAATCAATATTAATTTAATGGTGCTCTGCAGAGAATTTGTGGTTTACTGTGTTCATTGTTATTATTATTATTATTATTATTATTATTATTATTATTATTATTATTACTGTTAGCTTTTTTGTTTTACTTTGAGTTTTAATTCAGTGTTTGAATCCAGGCGGTTACTTGCGATTGCATGGGAGACTGCAGTGTCCTGAACCGTTTTGCACACATTGTCATGACAGCACACTCATTCCCCCATAAATTTATTTATTTACTAGTGACTTGTATGAAAACACTTGGCGCTGTGTGAGTAGTGATTGTCTAATTACATAAGGTTGTGGATCATCACTGGCTTTTTTGATTGTCAGGTTGGTGAGAACTAACACACAAACACATTCTTCTTTCACTTTGAGAGACCACTTTCATGTCCTTAACTATTCTCTTTAACTACAACCTTTTTCTCATTTTTGTTGTCATTACCTTTATACTTTTACTACCTCCTCTTAATGCCTTTCCTGCATGCTAGTAGTTCTGAATAAATTCTTTTGAATTTCTCCTGAGGGATTAATAAAGTTAATCTGCATCTTTATCTTTTCTCACTTTGGAGCCCACATTGTTATTTAGGGGTGTGCCATCTAAGGTATGTCATGATTTGATCTGATTATGATTCAGGGTGCTACAATTCGATTAATCAGTGATTATCACAATAATAACGATTTTAAAAATTATAACAATTATAACGATTTTTGATGCATCTTTTTTCCCCGTTCAGGATTTTTTTTCCCTCTGTGGCTACTTCGTACTTTCAAATGAGGTATATTTGTCAGTATCTATAAATTCTAGTAATCAAACAAATTTGCCTCCATCATCTTTTATTTGTGTCAAACCACTGAATGATCCAACATATTTTCCACCAGGGAACCAACAGGAAGAAGGTAGCAGTGGCATATACAGCAAAAGTTGCTCTTATTCACAAATAGCCTGAAGATTTCCTATTACCTGCAAAACATTTACTTTATCAAAAGTATATATATTTCTCTATTAACAGTACAAGAAGGACTTTGGTGGAATGAAGTCCACATTTTTTTTAGGAAAACAAATAAAGTGTCTTTAGAAATAAATAAGACTTTTTTCAATCAAAAGTAATTTTCACAGATTTCTGTACTAGTCTAAATAATAATAATAATAATAATAATAATAATAATAATAATAATAATGATATTTGCTTATTTAATTTTTCTGGCCCCTCAAGAGATCCCCAGGAACCCACTCAAACTTTTAGACCCTCTCCACACACATGCTTCTTTAGAAAACTGTATAAAACAGCTAATTCAATCTGAACCAACACAAAAGCTATCTTATTCAGTCGTAATAAATGATATCCAAACAAAATCCTCAATGAGCAGCACAAATCCCATAACAAACTAAAGATTTCGCAATCCACAATCAAGGCATGCATCACATGTTGGCGCTATCCTACATTCTTTCCTCAGTGATTCTACTACTTTGGTTTTGGTCTCATTGTACAGTTCGGAAACTACTTTCTGGGCAAAATGCTTTCTGTTAGGAAGTATCTGTGCTCCAGTATCCGCATCAGAGCACGACAGCCCTGCTTCCAAATGCTAGCTTTTAAACCTGCTGGGTGAATCTTGTGCTCTGTAACTGTAGCTAAAGTGTGAAGGTGAAGATCACACCAACCTGACTGCCGATCGTAGCCAGAAAAGGCAGCCCAATTGATCAGTTGGCTCTCATCTCCCTGACAGTCAAAAAAGTGGGAAGAACACACCAAATCGACTACTGACTTTAGTGTACGTTCTGCGCTTGCGTGAGACGTAAAACCAGAAAATGACGGAACATCTCTCTAAACACAGAGCTCGCTTTTGTCAGTCATTTTTGTCAGCAGAAAGTGTTGAGTAGTCAAGAAGGGTTTTTGTTGTGCTTGTTGAATAGATAATAAGAAGATACTGATGTTGTCAACTCTTCTTGTGGAAGAAGAAAGATTTTGCAGGTGAAAACTAAGGAGAAATCGCAGTATGCTAACAATGCTAATAGTGTTCACTTCATGGAGTGAATTAAGTCCATAGGCAACACTGGCTGGCTCTCATTCAGATATGATATGAGCAGTTAATGGCCTATTATAGAAGACAATAATAGTTTGAAGTACCTTGGCATAGCTGTATTCACATGTACACTACTCACAAGAAGTTAGGGATATTCGGCTTTCGGATGAAATTTCAAGACGAACCTAAAATGCACTATAACCTTTACAGGTAAACTTAATGTGACCTTCTCTAAACTTTTGAGTGCACATGTCCAACAATTCAATGTTTCAGGACTTTTTGAAAAACTTGCTATTCTTTAACAAGGAGCTTAATAGAAAAATTCACAACAGGTGTTTGATCCATGAATCCACCAATAAAGTTCCTGGTTCAGTTACATTTGGTATTTAAACAGTCCTCCTCATCATGCTGTTCACATTTTGACATCATGAGACCAAAATGACACCTAACAATTCATCAACAGTACCTCACCATTGCGAGGCTTCAAACAGGATGTTCTCAGACGGAACTGGCCACTGAGCTCAGAGTGTCAGGGTCATCAGCAGGTTGCAACAGAGATACAGAGAGACTGGACGAGTCACAGAAAGGCATAGAAGTGGACATCCTTTGGCCACATCCCACACTAATGACCGCTTCATTGTGTAAAGTGCCCTGCGGAACCGGATGATGAATGCCACTCAACTCCAGGCACATTTAAGGGAGGTGAGAGGCACCCAAGTGTCATGTCAGAGTATTCGAAATTGTTTACATCAGCGTGGTCTGCATGCTAGAGGACCTGCAAAGGTACCTAAACACACCACCAGGCACAGGTGACATCGTTTTGCATGGGCCAGGGAACCTTTATGCCAGATGAGGGACCAGTGGGCCTCAGTGCTGTTCTGTGATGAAAGTCGATTCACACTGAGTAGAAATGATGGCCGCCAACAATGTTGGAAACATCAAGGAAAGCGCTATGCATCAGCCACTGTTGTCACCAGACGAGCTTTTGGTGGTGGTAGTGTTACAGTGTGGGCAGGTATGTCTAGTCCAGGGGTCAGCAACCTGTGGCTCCGGAGCCGCATGTGGCTCTTTCATCCTTTTGTTGCGGCTCTGCGTGGCTTGAGAAAATAAATTATAAGTGTCCGATTGAAGTGTGTGTTATTTGTCTTAAAAACATGCATCATGTCTTCTTATTAAGTCAAAGTTTTTAACTTCTTTCTTCAGACCTTGTGCAATTTCAGTGATCCGCATTCGCCTTCTTCAGAGACGTTTGACAGCACTTGACGTGTCAGCCGGCAGCCGGCATGCGCGGAATGCCCTGCGACACCACAACTGCACAATATCTGAACAAAGTATTTTATTTGTGTTTGTTCGTTTGTTTAATTGTAGTTGTAAATTGTAAGATTATTGTGATCTCGAAATATTAAAATAAAATTATATATGTATATTGTATTATTTTTCGTCGCTCAAAATATGCGTCACACTCTCCGACAGCCCGCCAAAACGCTGTACATTTATCGAGACTTTCAACCCCAGGTAGGCCAAGTATGGAGAAAACTAAGAAAAGAAAAATATCTGAAGAAAATAGAACATTTAGTGATGCCAGGTGCCATGGCACAACCAAGGTGCCGTGGCACCTCGGGGCCAATGCTAGGTGCCGTGGCACTGCAGTACTACGGCTCGGTGCCGGGTGCCTTTGCACCGCAGTGCCACTGCTTGGTGTCAGGTGCCATGGCACCACGGTGCCAAAACTGGGTGCCACCGGTGCTGTGATACCACCGGCACCTCGAGCCGAGGCACCACCACGGTGCCACGGTACCTGGCACCGAGCCATGCAACGGCACCTAGCGTTGGCACCGAGGTGCGCCGCGGCAGGCACCACCGAGGTGCGCCGCGGCACCAAGCCGTGGTACCGGTAAAATCGTTGTATAAGCCGCGTCGGAGTATCAGCCACAGTGTTTAAAGTGTAGGGAAAAATTAGCGGCTTATAGTCCGGAATTTACGGTATATATAGGCTAACATCTTCATTTCAGATATCAAAAAGTGTTTGCGGCTCCCAGTGTTGTCTTTTCCGTGGAAACCGGGTCGAAATGGCTCTTTGAGTGTTAAAGGTTGCCGACCCCTGGTCTAGTCAAAACAGAACTGCCCTACACTTTGCCCATACGACCTCAATAACATCATTAATCCAGTCATTGTGCCCCTGTATGAACAACACAGGCCGAGTTTCATCTTCATGGACGACAATGCTCCAGCTCATTGAGGTCGCATCATCAGGGAACGGCTGCTGGAGACTGAGGTACCTCAAATGGAGTGGCCTGCACTTTCACCAGACCTGAATCCCATAAAAAACCTATGGGATCAGCTGAGTCACCGTGTAGAGGCTTGTAACTCTGTACCCCTGAACTTCAGTGACCTGAGGATCACCCCTCAAGAAGAATGGGATGCCATGCCTCAGCAAACACAAGTCAGCTTGTGAACAGCATGAGGCATTATTGTCAAGCTGTAATTAAGGCTCAAGGGCACACAGCAAGTTATTGAGACATTGACATTTTTGTTGATTTATAACTACCACTGTTGTTGGCTTTTGTTTCAATAAATTGTTTGAGATGAGGAAATTACCATTGCATGCTTCTACTTAAATGACCTACTTTCATGATATAATACCACTAATGTAAACTTTTTACATTTTCCACAAATTTCAACCAAACGCCAAATATCCCTAACTTTTTGTGAGTAGTGTATACTTCTTGTTCACTGATTCACTAGTCAAGGGCTATCCCTCCACCAATCAGATTGGTCCAGCTGAATGACGGGTAGTGGCCGATTACGCATGTTTAATCGGCCAAAAAGACTGGTGATGGCATTAACGACGGCCGATGGCTTAGAATACATCAACCACACTCGTGTCACCGACCTTGCCAGATTGCGTGATGACGTCTGACCACCGAAAATCAGGTTGGTGTGTCTTTGCCTTTAGAGTTAGTTTTACTGTGTTCCCCTTGGTCTGTTCCTTAAGGCGTCCGGGCACTGCGGTTATGTTCCTGTTATTTAGTAATAATGAAAAATAATCGTTTTTGAACATTTATGAATCGTTATTGAATCGTCACGTGTCACATCGTGATAATCAGTGTATTGGCACACCCCTATGTAATGGTGCTAGTACAAACACAGAATCCAAATGCAGAACTCAAACGGCAAAAATATAATTCAAAAGGTTTATTTATCACACACAGGTGAAAAATAATGAACAGTGACAGAATCTTGAGGAT
This sequence comes from Sphaeramia orbicularis, assembly GCF_902148855.1. Taxonomy (NCBI): domain Eukaryota; kingdom Metazoa; phylum Chordata; class Actinopteri; order Kurtiformes; family Apogonidae; genus Sphaeramia; species Sphaeramia orbicularis. Next base: position 67,508,376 of record NC_043968.1, on the reverse strand, counting down.
AATGGTTGGTGATATCCTTCTCTGATTCGTTCTCTGGATCGGGGGCGACAGCCCGTCTCCCCGTACGGTGTTTGGGGTGTTTCTCCCGACTAGGGAGAAGCAAAGGGAGGTCAGGGACGGAAACAGGTCATACACAGGTAGGCAAATTCTCGGGCGACAGGACATAAGGACAAGACAAAACTCACGTACCGGTAGTCAAGGCGAGAAGGTCAAAACCAGGAATCAGGAGAGGCAGACAAAACCAGACAGGGAGCAGGCGGAAGACGAAAAACCGAGGGATCCAAAAACAGGTCAAAAAACAGGCAGGCAAACGAACAAACGAGGTCAAGAACGCTGGTCTGAACTGCTAGAGTTACAAACTGGCGATTGACATAAGGGAGAGACAGGGTTTAAATACACAAAAGGGAGGGAAGACAACTAGACACAGGTGGAGCAAATCAGGGCGGAGACAGGTAATCAGGACAGAGGTCAGGATGAACGGGGAACAGGAAGTAAAGGCGACAGACAAGACACATGAGGGAATACTTAACAAAATAAAACAGGAAGTGACAAACAAAAACACAAAGACAGACAAAACCAGACTAGCGTCTGGCAGCAGGTGTGACACCCTATTATTATTAAGCCATGACATACTTTTGCATAATCCAAACCAGGCAAATTTATTTTTGAAGACCTGGCTAATAAGCACATTTACAATGTCATCATGAGGTATTTTATCCTTTATCAAGAAAAAGCAAGGGTCAGTGGTAGTGTTAGTTCTTCTGTTTAACATGTGGCTGAAATACAACAAAAGTAGATCACATACAAAACTGACCTGATTTGGCATAAAAAACAAAAACATGTTTTGGTTTGAAATATGAAAATTAAAATATGAATAAAAATAAATATAAATAAAACTCTAACTATTTTTGAAGTGTGAGGCATTGTCTTTGTCATCGTCTTTGTCTTCATTAGCAATTTCTTCCAACATCTCAGATGAAACTACTGGTCAGATTCATTTAAAATTTTTCATGTAGCTTTTTGAATTTTGGCAATTTTTTTTAAATATTTGAAATTCGCCTTTACTTGTAATGGGCAACACTGAGTACATGTTGACTAATATATTTGTTACATTCATTCATTTGATTTTAGTTTTAGTCATTCCCCCTTTTGTCTATTTATTAATTTATCCGCCTCAACTCATTATGTTACTGATCTGATAGATGGCGATGTAAAATAACCAACTCAAAATCATTCCAGTGTATTTTATTGTTTATTTTTTCTGGTTCATGACCCACCAGGTGAAATAGCCGTCTATGGTCCATCACTCCTCTGCACCTCTACAAACACATGAATTCCAAAGTCATCTCGTTTTGTTGCTCTTGCTGATATAATAGGCCATGCTAGATCCTCTGTAGTCACTGTAATTGCACCATTGCCTCTGTATTAATACAGTAAATACCCTGTAAATTATAAATTACACTGCCAACATGCTGTTACAGTAATGACAAGAACTGGAACCATGCACAGCATCACTCCAAATCAGTGCTAGACTGACTGGTGAGATGCTTAATAAATTAAGAAGCTTATACATCGTGTCTCTTAACTGAATTAAAAATAAATGAATTGCCATGGAAATACATGGAAAAATGTGGAAATGTTAATTACTGCCTGTCAGTAGCAGTATTTGAGCTGTGTTCAACTGTGTTAACCACTGTTTTTTCTTTTAATGTCACAGTGCTTTAAAATAATACATTGAGTTATTTGTATTTGTTTTTTCACAGTATTTGTTTCTCTTATTTCCTTTATGCACATGACAATTTGCCTTACTTATGACTAGGTCTGTCTCAGTTATTACATAATTATCACAGTTAATTATGAAATTGTGATCATTTTACATGACCATGATGGTAAAAAAACAACTGAGTGGAACCAACAGAAATAAGATATTTTTTCACACTGATTTTTTCATTGTGCCCTGTTCTTTTTCTGCTGTGACTCATGTTGACAAGTATCATCACAATAGTTTATTTAGATTTTGTACCTTGGCCCAATATTTCCTTTATAGTCATTGTATAATCAATTTATATCATATCTGCCTAAGATGCTCAATAAATTGTGACCTTTTTGGCCATAGTATGGGGTTTATTTAGATTTTGTACCTTGGTCACATATTTCAGTAATGGGATTTGTATATGTAAGTCATGCTATATCTGCCATGTTCAGTTTTTACTAATAAAAGGCAAACAGAAATGCTTTATTTTCAGTTTATGTAGGCAGACCAAAACTTATTACACTCATGCTACAGTGGTGGCATTAAGTTAAATCAGTGTGAAAAAAATTGTACACTGTCCTTCTGCAGATCTCTTCTGTTGGTCCAAATCAAAAGATTTTCCATAAACATAGATAACATAATTCATGCCATTACTGAAAAGTGAATTCCTCATTGTGCCACAAAAGCAACAGAGTTACACCCAGGACAGAATCTGACAGATTCTGATCAGTGATAGGTAATTGCAGCTGTCAGTCTCATATTTAACCCCCCTACATGTCTGAAAATGCTTATGATTAGACAAAATCAGGGTGTCATGTTCTCTGCAGCCTGAATACACCAACTAAGGGAAGGTGCAGAATTATCATGTCCACTCAGACGACTTGAATCAGAATATGGCGAAAGGAAATTGTAGATTTTTTTTAAAGACCCAGTACAACTTTTGTGGCAGTTCCCAAATTAATTTTCCCACACGAATGTTTTATGTGTTGTGATTCATCACAATTATTTCTGATATTATCCTTTGTATTTTGCATTTTCAAGTAAAAATCTGGTATTTTCCTGTATTTAATTTTCTGGTCATGTAGATGTCCATAAAAGCTAAAGTTACAGGTTATTGTATCACAAACAGATCAAACTGAAGAAAAAGTGACTTCTTCAGTAAAAAAAAAAACTCATTAGCTGAAGATTAACCAAGTGTCTACATCCACTGTCATTCATCAAACTTAATGGCTTTTACTGGTGAATCAATGTTGTAGAAGATGATGGTGTTTCCATGTTTACTACAGAGTCTCTGAATGACCAAATGGGTCATGTCTTATCTGATGACCATGAAAATATGACAAACTGCATTTTACACCAATTATTTACATGGATTGATAGAAATAGTGAATCAGCAGTTATTGAACATTTTTTATCAGTAGATGGTTTTGGTCACTGCTAGATGTTTGGGTCTTTATTGGTTAAATAATATCATTAATTGCAGTTATTGGCACAGCAATTAATCATCAGCTCAGATTTCATTGTCTTGATAGTCATACTCATGAGTAGACAAAACATGTGACTAAGCGTGTGGAACACATCTTTGTTTGCGTATTGAGGGAGTATGTTCTGGGAGGATGTCTATTCTCTTTACACCCCTATCTCTTTATGTTTACTTTCTTTCTATTCTTCTGTTAACTTCTCTATTTAAAACAAGCCAACTCATATACAATATCTGTGTGACACTTAGCACTGCTTTCCTCCGATTTTCTTCTTGCCGTCCTCTCCCAGTTGTCATTGGCAGCACAAGAGTGATCACACCAGGTCATCGTCGGCAGCCATGGGTCATGCTGTGTAGCAATAATAGCTGAGTCCATATGAGTAATTTGTTACTTAAAATCATGAAATGATACATTCAGTGCAGACTGTTCCATTTGCAGATTCTGAATTGTTCTGCAAACCTCAGCCGCAAGCACAGTGAGATGTAAGACAGTTTTCTACTACATGTGCTCACACAGTTCCTGTTTGTGCTTAACGTTTTTTTGTTGGTTTTTTTTTACAAGTCAAATTCCCCAATAGTCAGAGCCAGCATTAGAAAACAAAACGCTGTGAGTCTGGTGTGTGAAGAGGTAAACGAGGGGAAGGTTGTGTGAGAGTGAACTGAGAGATCTGCTGTGTTGACATGACCTGGTCCAGTGCCAGCCATCCATACTTACCCTCCACTTTGACCTCAGTTCAGGAGAGGCATGGCTCTTTCATGCTGCAACTTGACTCGTTTGGTCCGACTAGTGTTGTTGTTGGAGGGAAGAGGTAGCTGACAACCTATTACTGCTGGATACTCACACTGACAATCATAGTAGCACCAGAAACCTTAACATTCTATACTTAATTTGCATTTTTGTGCTTGTGTTATACACATATCCATATATTAAGCTGTTGCATGAATGCACACACTCACACCCTGGTCCCTTCTCTTGCCTCCCTGCCTGACTCACTCCCACAACTATGCAAGCAACTCTAGTTCAGTCACTAAATTGATTCCAGATTTCCCCTCATCCCTTCACTCTCTCCTCCTCCTCTTCGCTGTCACTGCTGCTCCTTATGCTGTCCATCTTTCTGGGTCTCAGTGCCTACCATTTTTGCAAGTAACTTTTTTTGGTAATATATATTTCCTATTTCCTGATTTAGTTATGTGTGTGAGATGTAGTGCTTGACAGTATGGACAAAAATTTGCATCAATTCTCTGGTGGTTTCATGGAATATCACAGTTTTTTTAAAAATATGTTATTTGGTATTACTTGGCCTTGGTCAACTGATGTGCATTTTAAAATTCTGGTATTTAGAGCAAGACAAAACAAAATGCCAATGAAATAGCTGATTTTATGCATGTCTGAAACCAAACCTAAAAATAAATCTAAAAATAAATTAAAGCCATAGTGTTTGCTAGTTTCTTGGAGTTACTAAGCAAAAATTATTTACTTACCTTTCAACATATTGTAGCTGAAGTGACCTGAGAGTAAATCAAAATTCTGTACATTGTGGACCTGTGTTCAAGCTGCAGAAAATCACAGAATGTAGTTAGTCATTGGAGTTTTCATGCAGATTTAGATCCAGTTGGATGTGACTTTGTTGTACTCTGCAGATCAACTGGAAATCTTGCAAAGTTGGCATTTCCTTTCTATGATGGCATTAAAATATATCAGGTTTATCATTAATTATTTAATCTTTTGATTTGGATTTGAGCCAATACCAGATTTGTTGACTTTTTGTCTGTATGATCATTCAATAGTAGTCTGATCAAGACCTAAAAGACTTGAAACACTTCAGTTTCTTTTACAATAGGTTTTTGTTTCATTGGCACAAAAGCATAAAAACAAAAAAGAATCAGAAGATAGTCATCGCCCACTGTCCTATGATTTCACAGTCATTCATCCATAGTCCTATGCTTAGTGAAAACTTTGAGGCTATAAATTCCCCTAATATACTTAAAGTGTAAGGTCGAGTTCAAATCTGACAGTAATATCTGTCCTGTGCATTTGAATCTCATGTGGACAGCTCAGAATGCAACCCTGGACACATTCATGGGGCAGTAAAGACACGGTCAGTCACCTCTTTCAGGACACATTTGGAGGTGATCTGGGACACCAATGTCCACACTGTTTTAATGTCCTGGGCATGGGTCGCGTAGGAATGACGATTAGAGGACTGAATACTCAGCTGACATATTCACCAACTCCATTACACTGGATGATTCAAAAAGCCCATAAAGATGTATTAACGATGTTGTAGTAAATATAATACCTGCAGTTCACATAATCTGCTATAGTTTCATGAGCATTCTTTCTTGAAGCACTTGAAAATTCAGTCAGAAAAGACCCAATAAAAGAAATAGACTGGTCAAAGTTATCCTATTGATATTTAAGATGCACTGATTGATTCATAGTGAGTAACAAACAGGAAAACAGTCCACATTAAAAGCATGTGAATTACCTTATCATTTTGTTCAACTTGAAATAAAAGCTTGCACCATGTTTTGGACAATAGAGGGACTTGTTTATGTGCATATTTAGCTGGGAAGTTAGATCTGATCATAAATAATCACTCTAGACTAGAGCTGCAGCTATTGATTATTTTTGTATTTGATTAATCTATAGATAATTTTTTATTTGATTCAATTAAATGATTATTGAATAGGTGAAAAAATATAAAAAATGTGAAAAAGACATGTCTGAAAATGACAAACAATTTTTCCTTTATTCCAGAACCAGCTGAAACAACAACCACAAAAAGTATAAAAGTAAAAGGATATATAAAAAAAATCTGTATAGAAATAACAACAACAACAGTATAAAATTGTCTACATAGAAATAACAATAACAACAGTATAAAAGTATGTATAAAAATATCTGCTAACAACAACAAATAAGTCCAGTGACCTCTACAATCCATATGTGCACTACAGTCTTCAACACATTTGGATCCAACTTGCTAAGAACTTAAGATAACATACAACTGAAAAAACAGCACAGAGCAGCACAGCCAACAACCTGGAGGGGGTGGGGCGTGAGGTGGCTCATGTGCATTTAAAGGGCCAGTGCTCAAAACGACCTCTCTGGCGTCATTACTCAGAAATAGGGTTGAAGATTGACCTGTGGAGTTTAATTAATGTAGAATTCAGACTCAAACATAGCATTTACAGTTGATGTAGACCACCAGGAAAAGTTTCAAAATGCATAATTCCATTAAAAAAAAAGCAAAATATCACTCCTTTAAAGTTTAAAGGAGTATGTGATGGTTCCAATGTAGAAAAGTGAACATATAGACCAGGCATCACCAAATGGCAGACCTCGATCCGGACCCGGACCCGGACCCGGTGATGGTTCTTTCCGGACCTGTGACCAGTCTCTGATAAATTCACAAGAAATGATAATTTTCATAAAGTATTTTTTCCGATGGATAATGGGTGTTGCTGCTCCAGTTAATACGACAATAACTCCACTCAGATGAGCCAATCAAATCATTTGTTTACCCTGTGTGGTGTGCACACCAAAGCAGAGAGGAAGAGACAGTGATGACAGCATGTCTCACTCCAAAATAAGGAAAATTGATGCAGAAAACCATTGTTTTTTAGGGGGCTTTCACTGCGTATCTGAGTCCATACTGTACTTGGAGACGTTCACACCTTTCCCGAAGATTTTGCGTTCACAAGCATGTACCGAGCCCCGTGCCCGAGTATGAGTGGGTGTTACAGGGCGAAACAGTAGGTGACAGTGTGGAAGGAATTCTGTTGCTATCCAACAAATGCGGAAGTCAGAAGCAGACAAACCCTTACCTATCTGTTATTGGCCTGTTTTAGGCAAAGAGAAGAAGAGCTTATTCACCTCTGTTCCACTTTTTTATTTATTTTATTCTGAGGTTTCTGTTTTCTATAATCTGAAAAAAAGGCCTTAAATGTATGTGCCTGGGACTATTTTTACTTATGGTAAAAGAGATTGCCGTGCACTCTGTTAAGCATTTCCTGCATTGAAAATTGCCAATAAATATTGTTGATACCATATGAAAATGTCGACATAGGGGAAGGCTCAAAGACACAAATTGGACTTCGGTTCGGACCTTTTACTTAAAGGAAATTTTAATAACTGGACCTTAGTGATTTTTAATTGAATACCCCTGATATAGACATTTTCAGCCTTTTTGTCCTCGTCTCTTCTGAGCTACACTCCATGTTGTTTGTGTTGATCCTGGTGTCATGTGCATCACAGTAAGTATCCGCGTGAAACACAACAAGCTTTGTTTCAGAATTATTATAATCAAATAATTTTTTAAATCAATTTGAGTAATCATCAGTCAATTGTAACTCCTGGTGTGAATGGACGTAACACTTGGGTTTCCATCACAGAGATGCATGTTTTTAACAGATCTGATCTGGATTTAGAAATAGCTTAAATCCAGTGTGTGAATCACAATTCAAATTGGTCTTCACTGGCTTAGAGTAGCCAGACCATGCCCACATATAGGTAGATTGTCTCTTCAGTTATGATGTTGCAAAGACAATAAGTTGTGTTTGATGAATTGCTGTAACTGTTCATAAGAATGAAACACACACTTAAAAGTGCTCCGCTCCAAATACACTCCATGTTGTAGCTCCTCCGGTGGTGAACGATTCTGTAACTTGAGGCATAATATTGATAAAATTGCACTTATTTTTCTTGAGACATATCAGGTTGTTCATGCTATTCATATTGTTAAAGAAACTTTGTAGATATAAACATTTTCATGATGTAATTTTACTTTTTTCACTGTTATTATTTTACTGGTCAGGCCTGTTTGAGATCATACTGGGCTGTACATGGCTCCTGAACTAAAATGAGTTTGGTACTCCTGACATAAGTGAAATACAAATATGTTCCAATTGTTTCAGGGTTGTTTTTCCTCAACATACTGGGTAGTGACTTGTAATGATTCACTGGACTTTTACTAGTGTTATTGTGTTAGCTGACAGATGAGAACCAGTATAAGTTAATGTGCAAATAGCAGCAACTGTGACCAGAGAGGATTTACTGGATTTGATAAGAAGATTGCCAACAATTAAAACTTGAACCAGAAGTTGTAAACCTAATCTGTTCCTGGAACAAATGAAAGCAATACACTGAGTCACTGTGGCTCTGGTTGCAGATTGTAAGATTTGCAATCTTTTTAGTTCAAAAGCCTGCAGTTTCCCGTTTACTACCCTCTAAATTTTAGTAGAGGTGCCTTTGAGTTTAGAAGCATTGCCGAGATTCTGTTGTGTTAATTTGACAGGTGTCTCTGAAAAGTTTATGAAATGGTTTGGTGCCTGGGAAAGTGTGGGTGGCTTTCACATGGACAGGAATGGTGGTGGAGGATGCAGGGTGTTTGCTGTTTAATGATCTGTGGAGCACATAGGAGACAAGGTGAGAAAGTCTGGAGAAAATATAGACCGCCTCTTTATTTCAGTACTAAACGCAATACTGAGGTGTAAATATTGCAGTCTTGGTAATGGCATTATAGTGTTAGTGCATATTTTCATGTATTAGATAGGTACAATGAATTTAATGAAACAACTGGTAAAAGCAAATGCAGAGTCACAACCAGTCTTTAATGAATCATGGCTACAGTTGCCAGGCTTGGGTGATCAGGTCAAACAGTCATATAAAGATGTTTTGTGGTACCATCATGATGATTCATATTCATTCTTAGAAACTGTTAGATCTTTATCACCAAAAAGTATTCCCCTGGTTTTCTCTTGTTTCTTTTGACTTAAACCTTTGTCATTACATGTTACTGCACTGTTTTGACTTAAGGTTCAGCAATATATCAGGTAAATATTGCAGTTGTAGTAATAGTAGTATTAGCCAACAATCACCAGTATCTGCTATGGTAGTGGGTGATATTAAGTATGAACGCTATGTTGAAGGTTTTATCATTAAAGTTTGTTCTCATTCCAAAATATGAAGATTTCTTTGTTTCCTTGGCACTAAACTGAGGATAATTAACAATTAAAAAAATTTAATAAATAAAAAAATAACATTGCTCTTGTCACATTTACTGCACACACACTTTCTGAAGTTGTCCTTTGACAGACATTATTTCTTGTATATTAATAAAATAACACTTTAAAATGGATTGTAACTAAACACTTTAACTGTTTGCTATTGATGCTGCACAATCCATGATGTGATCCCTGTCTAAAGCAGATCAGCATCATCCACCATCTAAGGCTTTGAGATTGCCCAACTCTAGTGGACTTGTAATTTCGAGCTTCAATCTTGGATAATATTTTGCCAGAATCTCTAGCAACAAATGTGTTATGATGTAAGGAAAAATGGGTGGAAGAACTTACAGTCAGAAACTGTGAAGAAGGAAAGAGTCTGAGCCTGTCTGTATAAAGCCTTTGGTTTTTCGATTTATATTGACATAATATATAATTAGGGGTGGGCAATATGGGACAAATATCATATCACGATTTTTAAAAAATATAATCACAATCTCAGTTTTATCACAATTCTTTACATTGATCTTTGAGACTAATTTGCAAGTTTCTGAACAGTGCCACCAATTTCCCAATGTAAAACACAGCTCTAAAAGAAAAAAAAAATTAGCCCAAAGAAACCTTCAAGAACATTTTTTATTTTGTTTGTGCAATTTTGCCAACATGTGCCCAGAACATAAACATATCAAAATGTAAACAACACTTGGACTAAGTGCACTCTTGAACACAAAAACTAATCTGCACTTGGTTTTTGAGGTAGCTTTCAATAAACAAGAAAAAATACAGAACAATAAATCAATGAAGAAAAGCCTGTGTCAAATAATCCCCCAGGTGTACAGAACAGGTGGCTGGTAGCTCTGGTTTTTCAACTGGTAGTTAATCAGTGTATTGGTGCTCTTGGATGGAGGAAGAAGTCCAAAATGAGAAGAATAATCCAGGTACTCCTAAACAGGATCAATGTGGAATGTACTTGCTACTCTTCTCATAGAGTGCCTTTACTAAATGCTTGTGTTAAATTTGTTTGCTTTGCATTGCGTTGCATTTTATATATAATACTAGCGTGTTGACCCATGGGGAACCATGGGTTCTAGATCCTCTTATACAGTTCATTCCTTTACTTTCTTTACTTTCTAAAAATTCTACTGGCATTTTCAGATGAATAACCTCTCAGCTGGCATGTCTGTTTCTGCACTTGACAACACATGACGACAATAGGGCCATGGCAGCATGGCTCTATTGTTGGTAGGTAACCCATTTCAATGATGATTCTGTGATTCTGGACTTGGCAATGTGATTGGCCATTGGGAGGCCACTGTATTCCAAAATTACTAATATCTCCCAAAATATTGGTCCTATCAACTTGCTGTTTTTGCTAGTCTCTTTCTTGACCAAAAAGACATAAGTCTGCCAAACTGCAGCAGTCAGCTCTTTCCGGATTTTGTATGATGCCCGAGACACACAGAGTCCACCTCCCTTTTATAATATAGTTATAACAATTTGTGGCTCCAAACCTGCTGATTTTCATGATTGGTCAGCTACCACTTTTGCCCCCATCACGTGAACACGCTCATAAATTAGATTTCTGGCTTAATTTGTTACGTCTATAACTAGTTACGTCACAACATTTGCACATTTAAGGTCAAGACTTCCGATGAACATTTCTCAGAGTACACCATATTTGTTTGTCAACACCAGCAGTGGCTGTAGTCCATACTGAAAATATGTCCAAACTTGGAGCCGATTACTTAAAATGTTCAATTGATGGTTGAACAGGACAGAGCAGCATAGTCAACAACCTGGAGGGGGTGAGGTGTGAAGTGCCTCATGTGCATTTAAAGGGCCAGCACTCAAAATGGCCTTTCTGGTGTCATTACTCAGAAATAGGGTTGAAGATGGACCTGTGGAGTTTAGTTAATGAAAAATTCAGACCCAAGTATAGTATTTACAGTTGATGTAGACCACAGGGAAAAGTTTTAAATTGCATAATGCATAAAATGCATAATTCGATAAAAAAAAAGGAAAAAAAAGCTAAATATCACTCCTTTAAATACACACACACACACACACACACACACACACACACACACACACACACACACACACACACATATAGCACTAAATATATGCGTACCAAATGTGGGTATTAAAACACTTTATTAAATACAACAGAACAGTTATTTGTACAATATGTAAACAAAATATTATCAACATGATAATTTAAATAAATGTAGATAAATAAGTGGACAACGGTATTGTTGTGTGTCATTATAAGTATGTGGTTATAAGGTGGAATTAAACAGTTTGATGGCCACAGGCAGGAATGATTTCCTGTGTCATTCAGTGTTGCATTTGGATGGGATCAGTCTATTACTGAAATCATACAGGTATCTGAGAATGTATATGTCAATTGTTGTCTGAGTTGTCTGAATGTGGAAATACGTAAATGAGTCTTTGTGATTTTTGAAAGTCACTATGTTGAAGTATTGTCTATATTGAACTACATAATAAAAATAAAATATTACACCTGCAGGCATTGGTAGCACTGCTGATCAATACTGGTGACTCAACAGTTATTTTTCTTTGTGCTGACTCCCAGGCCTGTTCTTGGCTTTGAAGCTGTCTGTTTTTACGACCTTTTAATTTTCTTCAGTGACATCTTTAGACCTCACACAGCACCTCAGGGTGTTCACCAACCACTTACAGTCATGTCAGTTTCACTGTCACGCAGTGTCATAAAGTAAATGTAGTGGAGAGCTTTACATGACAATAACACTTTGACAGAGATGTGCCAGTTACATCAAAACTTTCTGGAATGTGTAATGTATGAATTTCATTACATCTGCTGTTTCTGGAAAAAAGGTGTGTATGTGTACAACTACACAAGTAAGCAGCTTCCTTTGTATGTCCTCATTTAGCTGTACTGTAAAAAATACACATGGATATTTCAAGAGTTAAAATTACAACGTGGACATGGTTCAGATTTGTATTCATGCTAAAAATAAGGTGCATTGTAATATAAGGGTGTCATGATGAAATGAATGATGAAATCTAAGTTGACAATTAAATACAAACACACACTTTATTTATTGGACCCAGAGACAAAAGTTCTCCACTGAATTTACAGCCGAAGAAAAATGGGGCACAATTAGATGATGTCATCAAAGAGCACCAGTTAGAGGGGGTAAATGATAGTCATTTCTCAATATCAAGAATGCAGAGTACAGTTTGGCAAACTCAGTGAGAATGGTCTTGGTAAGAATGGTCCCAGAGAATGGACTTCCTGTGAACGCAAGTCTGTCTGTAATTGGAACGGCTTCGTACTTGTGAACTTTCCTCCCTGTCTCTGCTGTATTTCTGCCAGCAGCTCCATAACGTATTTCCCTCAAATCACCACAATGTCACTCGATTTGATTTCAGTACCTTTGTACTAGTATTTACATGTCATTTATACATTTTGCATATTTTTCCAAACTTTAATACATTTTGTTGAATCCCATATCATAATAATAAAGATGTATTTCTCAGTACTAGCGGCATTGTACCTGTGGTGCCATTGTACAATAGCGCCCTCCCATGATGCAACAGCGGCATTGCACCCGTACGCCCTCCCGTGCTGCAACATCAGGACATGTGTCGGACAAACACGCGCCAGACACAGAACATCCATTATAATAGGATTCTGCCTCTCGCTGATGTTCTAAAATTATATCACACCATCTCATTACGGTCATCTAGTCAGGAAACATTTCTGATTTAAGTTTTCATAGAAGCTGCCGTAGCATTCGGGAGTAGCATGAAGTGCATCTTGGGATATTTGCCATCCAAGTCTACACTAGTCACCAACCGGTGCATCCTTGGTTTAAGCTAGCAGACGAGAACAACATCTGGGTATTTCATGTGTTCTTGGTTTATGCAAACTTTCAAAAGGGACAGTACTTGGTCCGCAACTGATGACATTTCAAGAGCACGTGAGAACGAAAGAACAGACAAGAATGCGTATTGAGAAATGGCAAATGTGTGTCACCAACTGTTATAAATGTCAATGGAGACAATGATCACAATAAAGCAAAATAGTATAATTATTGTGATATGATTTTGTAATGATTGTGACAGACCAGACAGTATTATAATGACCTAATAAATATGAGGTATTTCAGTTTTGCAGTGTTCTTAAAATACATTTTTTCCAATTTTATTTATTTTATGATTTTATGAAGGCACAATTTGGTCTTAATGCCATCATTGCAGAATATATTGCAATATATATGCAATTTGCATCTGTGATTTGAATTTGCTTGCTTGGTATTTAAGAAAAGTTTGTCCATCTTCATCCCCTTATATTAGTCACGGGGGCAGCAGCCTCAGCAAAGAACCCCAGACAGCACTAGTGCAGTTATTCATCATTTTGAATTGTGCATTTCTTCCAAGTCAGACTAGTATTACTAGCATTATTAGTATATATATATACATATATATATACATATATATATATATATATATATATATATATATATATATATATATATATATATATATATATATATATATATATATATGTGTGTGTGTGTAATTTATGTTTTACGTCTGGACTACAGTTGCAAGTGCAAGTACAGTTGCAACTGCAAGATTTGAAAATCAATGCACATCACACACTACAGGAATATATGAATACGAAAGCTTGTGCCTGACACCAGTGCACTACCCCCAGTTCTCTCACAGGGATGCAGATCGGAAGAAAAACTTGCTGTAGCAAAGCTTTACAGCAGGGGAAAAAAAAACATGAGCCATCTCTCTGCTTAGTGTTATATCACCTGACACATTTCAGATCTTTAAATTATAATGTTTTGTGATTATTTAATTTTGCAGGCTTCCATTGCAGTTGTGGTTTTATTACACACAACATAGTGATATTTTTAGTTTGCTTGTTTTTTTTCTTTTTAGTTCAAACATAAAGTTACACAGTGTAAACTGAGAAAAGCTGACAGAGCTGTTGGCACCATGAATACATTAAAGTAGGGGTGTCAAACATGCGGTCCAAAACCTGTCCAGTGAATGGGGATCAGGATGAATTTGCTGAGTGCAAAAATGACACTGAAGACATTGACAGTCAAGGGTGCTAAACTCATTTTATTTCTAAACTCCAAAATTTGAACAATATTATGCCTGTTACTAAATGTTTTGTGCCTTTGTAGATCCACTGTGGTCTGTAATTCAGATGTATAATGATAAGTTGAGGAATAGTACTGTTAAGGAATTCCAGGTTTTTCAGGTTATTAAATTTTTTGTGATAGGATATTTTATAAATGTAAACATTTTCTGAATTTCATTTTACTTTTTTGCACCAAAACAAAGAGAAAATTTTGTAGTCCCCATTACTTATAAGTTATTATGCTACTAATTTACTAGTAGGGCCCACTTGAGATCAAACTGGGCTGAATATGGCCCGTGAACTAAAATGAGTTAGACACCCTTGCATTAAAGAATCAATGATCACAATTATGACAAGGTTGAAATGCTTACTTCTAAATAATTCCCATCATGCTGCTGTACTGTATATCCAACTTTTCAGGTTTGATATTTTCTGACATGGGGACATTATCATAATTCCTGCCCCTTTCTATTTCCCTTTTCATCCATCTGTCAGATCTTTAATCTCACATGCTCCCTTTTCGGAAAGTGACTTCTGAGGAATGTGTCCCTGTGCCGATACATGAGTATGCACATGCACACACAGAAAACACAGCCGACCTCAGCTAATTAGTGAAGTGGTCCTGGTGTTTATATGAAATCACACTCGCACACCTACATTTCCCAATGAGAGCTCATAGCCTGTACCACTAGATGACCAGACTGCTGGTGTTATTGATCCAATACAAATGAACAAATGAGAGAGGGAGGACGGAAGAGAGACGGGAAGGAAATATGTGGAGAGGGTCATCGTGTGCTAGACAGTGTTGTCACACCTCAGCTCCCGCCTTTGCTTCCTCTCAGATCAATACCATCTTTGCGTTGGTTTGCACTGTATTGTAGTGGTGAGTGGTTACTCCCTCTAGTGGTGTGAGACCAACATCGACTGTGGGACTGAGAGAAAGAGAGGGGAAAAGTTAAAGGGTGATGATGTGGAGATTATGAAAACAAGGGGGAGAGACACCAGCAGGAAAGGGCATGCAGAGATATAAAGATGAGGTATAGATACAGCAGACAGGATAGAGAGGCAGAGGTGGAAATCCAGAGAGCTCTAGGGACGACCTAGTTCCATCACTGCTTGTTTGTGTTTGGGGCGGTGCGACAGTTAAGAGCATTGTGGCACAAGGATGGGGGAAGGAAGAGTGTATGAAGTAATGAAATAAACAATGCATTTGCAGCAGTTAGTCAAAACTCAGGCCTCCTGCTGTTCTCGTATGTGCACAAACACACTTAAAGATGGACAAACACATGCGCATACATACATACAGACAGACACATCAATAAGGATTTTGACCATTGGAAGCCTCATGTTCCTCTCACAGATACAGAAACATATACACAAGCAAAATGGAATTCGGACCATTAGTGTCATCATGTGTGAAAGGCAGCCATAAAATGATGTATTTTGTTTATCCAATTCACCTCACCTCAACTTTAGACAATAAAAATGTCTCAAAAATAAATGAGGCGTTTTCAAACAAATTATATAAACTGTTTTTATAAGTGTGAGTACAGTACACACTAGAGCTGCAAAGATTAGTAATTTCATTCATTAATTTTTAAATACTAAATTAAATTCCATCTATTTTGAGTAATTTTTAAAAAAAAAAATCTCTGGTTTCAGTTTCTTGTGATTATTTTCTGATTTCTTTTACTCCACTGTGAAACTGAACTGAGTATCTTTTCTTTGTGAACCAAACTAGATATTTGAGGACATTGTCAAGGGCTTTGTGGGACACTTTTTCACAATTTTCTGACATTTTTAAGACTGATAAATGATTAATAGATGACTTGAGAATACTACTGACAGATGAATTACTTGTTGCCATGGTACTGATTTTATTTTGCTCAGTTGATTCATTTTTTGTTAGACTGAACAGGACACATTTGTCTGAGATGTGGTTTTGATGTGTTCTTTTGAGCAGCTTTTGATATTTCAGACCATTGTGGGCAAGTTAGAAGACTGTTTTATTGCAGTCTTAATTTTCTCATGATTTTAGAGCCCATTATCACTCCAAAGTTGTCCCATTCTGCAACTTGGTGTCTCGTTTTTAATGCTGGGTACCACTTACAGGTTACCAGGCAGAAGGTAACCTGTATATTAGATGCTGGAAGTTGACGAGATGGGTCATGTAAAGTTGTTAAGTAGCAAAACCCTCGGTGGGAGGCGGTTGGGTTGATTCCCTGACCTAATTTTTCCTGAACTGAAGCTTTATTTCTTTAATTTTGCTGCTGCTAAACATTGGTTCCGCTGTTGTGTTTCCCACGGACACTTATTGTGACGCACATGACGCCAGACCCAAAACAAACATGAAGTGTAGCTCAGAAGAGATGAGGACAAAAAGGTTGAAATGTCTGTTTGTTCGCTTTTCTGCAATGGAACCATCACTTACTACTTTAAACTTTTAAGCTTTCACACAGACACTACAAATATTTGTCTTTTTTTTTTTTTTTTTAAGTTGTTAGTTAGCTCCATCTTAAGCGGTTAGTAAATTGGATCCAAGTGTGTTGAAGACTGCAGTGCACATATTGTTTGTAGGTGTCATTGACCTTGTTTGTTGTTTATATCTATAGATACTTTTATATATACTTTCATACGTATTTATATTTGTATATACATATTTTTTATGTATCCTTTTACTTTTATACTTTTTGTGGTTGTTGGTTCAGCTCTATCTGGAGTAAAAGACAAGTTGTTTGTCATTTTCAGGCATGTCTTTTTCACATTTTTCCTTTTTTTTTCATCTGTTCAAATAATTGTTTAATTGAATCGAAGAAAAATAATAGATAGAATTATCAACTAAAAAAAAATCAACAGCTGCTACTCTAAAAGTGATCTTGAAGGACTGGCTTTTAAAAATATCTATAAACAACAACAGCAACAACAAAATGCCACAGAAAATCCGATGATCTTTCAATTTAATCCAATTGGGATGGAGTCTGCTTCCATCCAGTTGCTTTACAGTCTTTGGGACATGATGCAGTTCCCTGAAGCTCCGCCTGTGATGATGAATGATGGATCACAATGCTTTAAAGTCCTATTGCACTTAGCTGTGCATTTAGTGTCTACAGTGTCCCTCTCCCATGGGCCATCTGTGTTCCTCCTCTGATTAACAGGCAGTAAAGTCTCCAACATAGCGGTTACTGACTGCAATGACAGTTTCATGGTGTTTTCTCTGAGCATAAGTCTCCCATGTCCCTATGGGAAATGGCCACTTTAATGTTTCAGATCATTGTTTTACTTCTCACTACATTTTCTGTATTTTGGGTGTTTTGTGTGTAGGGTTTGTACACGTACATTCTTGTGTGAATATCTAAGCTGAATTGTCACACCTTGTATTGTTATGCTGTGTAGAGGTGGCCCAATGACAAAAGCGCTACAAGCAGGAGAATTGAATGTGCATGACATGTTTTCACAACACATTAACTATGTGCTGTTTCCACTGGTGGGATTTGTCACATACATTGTGCTCACTCTTTAGAGCTACAAAGAGGAGATAGACTGACTAATTGACCGAAAGCAATAGGATGCTTCTAAACAGGAATTACTGACTTTGAAGGGAAGTAAGAGTTCAAAAGAAATAAAATTACTCCCACCTAGAATTCTTAGTCAGACTACATCCACACTAATAAAAGTGGTGAATCTGTCAGAAATAATATGAATGCAGTCAGTGGGATTATAGTAAAAAAGCAGAATTTAACATAGACAATGAGGGTAGAATCACCTCTAATTTAGTATTTTAGCATTAACAGCTGTTACTCAAGGTTGGTGACGTGTGGTTCTATGGCACTGTGGGGGGTGAATCAGGGAAGGATATGTAGTGACTGATAACGATAAGGACTGATCAAGCAGCAAATGCATCACTGGGGCCTCATGCAAGAAAGTTTTCTTATTCACATCTGAATCTTTGTCTTATTTTTTTTTAGCAGTCGTGGCTGGTTTATAGGGGGCGCTGTGGTACCAGCACACTTAATATGACTGAGAAGAGCAGTTTAATTATTAATTTTGGTAATTTCTCTCTGCAATACTCTCCTGTGTTCTGTAATCAATGTCAACATGTATTGAAGTTGAAATTTACTGTATTTGGAGAACAGGTGACCTAAAGCTGTGCTCTTATTGGAGAAGTAAATAATTGTTGTGTCACAATTTTTGGAACCCAGAACCAGTTGGAATCCTTTTTATTTCCTGTCTTTATGTGATTGAATCATTTTTCTGTGTTGACATGTGGCCTTGGATGAGATACAGATTCTTTTAGGAGTCCAGAATGAAGAGATGATTAACCAAATGTCACAGGTAACAGAGTTTAGTCCTGTTCAGCCTGTTACACCTCAGGTCAGTGTCATCCAGCTCTTTGTTTTACACAGGGACCGTAGTTTAATGGAATATGAGCCAAGCACAACTTGGCCATTCAGCTACATGGTATCATAGGGCTGTAACCCAGCAACTGACTTATGGTCAAGTGGTTAGGTCATGGATTAAGCAAGGCTCCTTGTATTCCTCCAGGTTCCCACAAGTTTTTTCTTTCTTTTTTTTTCTTTTACCAAGAACCTTAAACACAGATGGATTTTAGTTAAACATTACAATCAAAAGCTTATGAGGAGTATAACCAGCTGACTGAAACATTAAAACTTTGACTCTGAGCACAAACTACTCTGTTCATATTGTCTTTGCTCTTCTAGCACCAGCCATCACTGCTTGTTATGGACTCACTAGAGCTGCCGCATCCAATTCAACAAACATTTGTAATTTCAAATTAATTATGTAATTACAGCAAGCAAATTAGACACAATTTCTACAGCAGGTCTGGGCTCATGAACTGCGTTTTTTACCTAGAAGAACATCTTGTATGAAAAAAACAAAAAAACAAAACTGTGAATGGTGCAAGTTTGCATAAATCACTTATTCATTACATTCAAGAATATATTTGTTGTATGGATGACGCCTACATTAGAACAAATGCCAGATTTCCCAGAACCAAAACTGGGTCAGCAGCATTTCCAGAATTTTGGTATTACCCACTTTGATTGAGATTTTCAGTACAGCACATATCCAGTTTCTGACAGGATGGAAAATAGTTAATTTCTGACATTTATAATGCATTTTTAATGTTAAATTAAAGGGTGAGGGTGATACTGGTTGTCAGTTTTTCCCTATTTGAAATTCTCATTATGATATCAGCCTTTAACTTGCAGGAATTAAGAGAGCAAATGTGGAAACTACAAATCAGTTTCCCAAGGTATCAGTTTTGACTTTTTAGGTATGGGTGTGCAGGAAGGATGCAAAGATGAGGAGTCAGAGACACAGTTTTGGAGTAATGGGTAGATAGGTGGGTGGGTGGGGGTCAGGAGACTTGCTGAGGAGTTGGACCTGAGCTGAGTAAATGAAGATGGGTGGTGATGATTGGCAGAGTTGAGTGGGGTGGGGGTGGGGGGGGGTTGGGATTTTAAAGAGATGGAGAGAGCGGGAGATATATAGAGACAGTGAGAGCTAATGAGGTGGATTTGCTGGAGACTTGGCATTCTGCTCATGGTGCCCGCTCTATCTCTCTCTCTCTCTTTCCTCTGTAGAAATGCTGGCTGGAGCTAGCTTCCTGTCTGAGCCCTGAAGCAGGAGTAAATGAGGGGTTGGGGGGGAGGGTGAGGAGGAGGATGGGGGTAGGGGGGAGGAGAGGGGTATTGGAAGCAATAGAACAGAGGAAGAAGGAGAAGGAGGAGGGTGAGGGGCAGGAGGGACCAGTGTTGAAATTGAATGCCAGGGCGCCATGTTCTCACCGCCAGCGTTTCCATGGTTACAGGATAATTCTGGCGAGTAAGGAAATTTCATTCACTGGTATGAAGAAGAATAAGAAAAAAAAACAGGACGGAAATATCAACAAAGCAACAAAGGAAGGGAAAGTGATAGAGACAAAAAAAAATCAGAGTGATAGAGGAGAAGGTAAAAGAGGACGAAAGAGTACATTTTTTTTACTGGGGTTTATGCCACCCATCCCCCAGGCAATCTGCTCTTGCTTCTTCTCTTTCAGTTCTTTTTTTTCTTGTGTATTTCTGTGATGCTTGGTTTGTTTGCCACCACCCTATAAGCAAACACAACACCCACCCACAATCCTCCAGTTCTTCCAGCAGCCCTGCAGGTATATGCCAAAGAACAAAGAGAAACACTGTTAGCTGGCCGCGCTTACTGTGTTTATGTGTGTGTGCATTTCAGGGGTGAAATGGGGGGTGGGGTGGGGGTGTAAGGTCGGAGGGTTAAAGAAATCAGGAGGCCGTAGAATTGTTTACAGCACTTGACACACATTTAAAAGACACGTGTGAAGCAGCCACTGACATGGCAGGGACTTGGCTGCTACATTCTATGTTTGTCCTCAATTCCTTAAATTTGCACAAGGAAAAAAAAGCGATTAAAAAAACGCTGTATGCATGTACAAACCTGAGTGCTCAAGCATGTGTGTCAGTCTTTGCAAATAAAGGCACACTTTCACTCTCTGGCTAAGTGGAGTTGACAACTGCATGGGTTTGACTGGGCCGTTGCTGCAGCCAATCTGACAGCTGTACAACCAAGCACACACACACACACACACACACACACACACACACACACACACACACACACACACACATACCTTCATTCTGAGTGTGACTTCTGATATGATGTGCAGGTTTTCTCCTCTCCACATATGCATCATATTTTGACAGAGCGAGCAATGAACACGTGTTTACTATGTGCAGATGCTTTTGCGTTGTGTTGAAAATAAAGCTAATGTCATTGTTATTTTTACTACTGCACTGACTATTGACCCCCCCTTCCCCTCCCCTCGTCTTTCTGTCTTTCAGTGGCTGAGGAGGGACTCTGGGAGTGTGGGCTGTCCTACGAGTGCAGGACCCTCCTGTTCAAGGCCATCCACAACCTGCTGGAAAGGTAAAACCACTATCATTATCCAGAAGCACTTCATTAGCAGCACACTGAGGTCTGCAGTCAGTAGCAGAGGCACATACATAAAATATAGAAACATGTTATGTAACAGTCTACATTGAATACAATGCATGCATAATGAAGAATGGGTATAAATCACTTGTTTCTACGACACTACAAGTACACAAGGCATTTTGTTTTATGAATTCCATAAAAACCCAATGACTGTGGATGGGCTGATAGGTGAGTGGCTAACAATCAATGTATTAGACAGCTGTAAAGCTGTAAAAAAAAAAAAAAAAAAAAGCCGTAAAAAAATGGTAAATGACTTGCAGCTACGGCTGCCAAACAAAAACTGTAAAATTAATGTAAAATATCCTAATTCAAATGAAGTGCAAACACATTAAATTTTCAGAAAAATTCATTAAGAGTTTTGCAGAAAAAAAATATTTTTTTTATTCTCATTATTTTTCCTAAATTATTATGATCAAATGCCTTCATTCATTCATTATCTTAACCCACTTTATCCTCACTAGGGTCTCGGGGGTCACTGGAGCCTATCCCAACTACTTATGGGCTCATTCACACCTATGGACAATTTAAATTAAACCTGCGGGAGACTTTCGTCACCAATTTTTCATCAAATCTGTAAAACCCCAGTCATATCCCCAGTATCATGAATCCGTAAGTCTTTCTGTGATTGCTCACCTGAATCTCTTCCCTCACAGTGAACAATTTCAACGTGCCATCCATTGTAAACAAACCATGTTTTTACAAATAGAGCCGGGAGGTAACTCAGGCATCTTCGGAATTTTGTCGCAACATGTATTGTGGGAAGCGGAGGTTTGCGCTGCCACCTGGCAGCGGCAGCACGACCATATGTTGTAAAAGGATGAAACAAACACGACGCAGAAATGGCTGAAACGCAGAAATGGCTGGAGGGAAGTGGAGCAAGTGAAAGAAAGACTTAGGGATTCGTGATACTAAGGATATGACTGGGGTTTTACAGATTCGATGAAAAATTGGTGACGAAAGTCTCCCATACCTTTAACCTATCGGTGCGTGTCTTTGGACATGGGAGGAAGCCAGAGTATCCGGAGAGAACCCATGCAGACACAGGAAGAATGAACATGCAAACTCCACACAGAAAGGTCCCACCCCCATCAATTGATGTTGGAATCGAACACAGGACTTTCTTGCTGTGAGGCATGGGTGCTATCCACTGGACCACCATGTTGCCCAAATGCCTTCAATAAACCTTCAATACCACATTTAAAAAATGGTCAAATGACTAGCAGCAACAGCTGCCAAACAAAAACTTTAACATACATATTAAACTGAAAACATACTTAGGAAAATACCGAATAGATACATCTAAAGATTTTCACTGTTTCAATTAAACTGGGTGGGGAACTTAATTACATATAAAGAACACTTGTTGAACACTATTAATTCTAAAACCCTTTTTATTTAATTTATTTAGATGTAAATTTACAATATAAAATAATTTTTCAAAAACAGTTCTTCAGAACTCCCCATGTGTCAGTTTGATCTTTTAGCATTACTATTATGATGAGGTCATAATTTCACCTTTGAAACAGGTGGAGAGCTTTTGAGCTGAGAGAATAGTAACTACAGTGCTTAGAAGAATAACAATTTTAATTGATGGCAGCATCATAAAGCTAGCTAACATTAAGTAAACTACACTGTGCCACCACTGATTGGCTGGCCAGAGGTGCAACATACCTGAAAGTTTCAATCACAAGAGCATAGCAGCTTTGGGTATATACTCTTTATTTTTTATTTTTTTTGTAATTGCATCCTGTTTGATATAATGAAAAAGGTTTGCTAAATTTGTTTACAGAATTAGTTTGAATGTAAAAGTACACATAAATATAAAACTAATGACATTTACTTTTACATTACAAAGAAAAATATTATGTTGTTAGTATGGACATAAACCTTTATATAATGAGTAACATATTTAGTTACAGATAATTATTGTCATTTTACATAAATTTGACTGTAATTTAAGAGTCCACAAATGATCATGTATAATAGTAAAGTAATTTTTCCATAAAAAAATTAGAAATAAACATAGATTTTCAACCAGTTTCTCGGACACTATTCACTCGATTCTTTTCAAATTTCACACTCATGTTCTTTGCATGTGCCTTTCTCTCAATTTTTATTTATTTATTTATTTATTTATTTTACAAATGTTAAAAAAGTTTTTGAAAAGATGGAAAGTTACAACTCAAAATTAATCCCTGGGTAGGCAGGGTATCAGTGAGCAGGAGGAGCAAAGTGCTGTGTGACCAGGTGGCAGTATTAGTAAGCTCTACCTATTTTTTAAAAAAGTAAAAAGTAAAATCAACTTATTAAATGCATTTGCAAATTTGGTGCCACAGGAAACATAAATGTTTCTTTTTTCTCTTAATCTGAACACATATGCTTAATAGTGACAGTATGAAGTATATAAGAATTTCCTGATGGTCAGTAAAGGTTTATCATATAAAATAATAACTAACAGTTCTCTGCTTAATTACTGGTCTGAACTGATTTATGACATGGAAATATGATGAATTTAGTTGTTTATATAAATTACATCTCTAAACAAACTGTAAACATCTATTAAAATATTCAGTGATGAATAACATGAATAATAACACTGTGGATTGTACATAAAAAAAACAAAGGAACATTAAGTCTTTTTTGGTCATATTGATAGACATTTTTTGTTTTCCTCCAGTAGCTTTACCTTAATGAAATTATAATCGGAGTGCCGAATCAATTGCTCAAGTACCCAAAGCTCTCCTTTCGGAGTCAGAGCCATCTGCTAAATGAAGCAGCACATATTTGCTCTCTATTAAGTTAAGCATCAGCGATCATCATAGGGGGCAGGCTGAATTAACCTTCTTATTACCTTGAAGCTAACTCCTTTTATAGCTCCGTATTTTAACATTGAGGTGATCACATCTGTATTCTCTTTGATACTTTATAGAATAAGAAACTGACCTCTGTCACTTCTTTAGTTCGTTTTTGTTTATATGTTGCTCTAAGATTAAACTGTAATTAAACTATGTTTGTGCAAAAAACCTCATAAATTACACAAGCAGAAGTCCAAAAAGAATTTCTTAAGACTTAAGAAAGAGTAAAGAAAACTTTTAGCATGAATGAGATAGTTTTACAATTTGACGTTACCGTATTAACCAGATAAATCTCCAGACTCTCCTAATGACAAAGACGGACATACTAATTGCATTTGACAGACGTATGCTTTTCAATTTCTTTTGCTCCATAAGTATTTCATAAAGGTAATATTTTTTACAAGTAGTGCTATTCAGATATTCAGTACTCAAGTGTGAAATGTGTCCTGCTAATTTTCACAAGCATGTGAGCAAAAAGGTAAGATAAGGTAAGATAATATAAGATAGCAGTGGCATAATATGCAACAGGTAGCATACATAAAGGATTAAACACAGCAAAGGGCACAAATAAAACTACAAACACAATGAAGCACAATTTAAATATATACAGACTAAAGTATGGTAAAGTGTGATTATCTTACAATATATAAAATACAAAATACCCGGCAAGAGATGTATATGATTATGTGGGTTTTAGAAAAAAAAAGAAAATACTACAAAGGTGCAAATGTGTGTATGGTGATCTAAAGTGGCCAAAATTGTACAAATAAGTAGCATTAATTTGATACATTGTCGTAATGAATATTACAGTTGTACATGTGTTTTTGACTGTTTATTTTACATATGAAACTGTTAAGGGTAAAGTGTTGACCAACAACATTGAAACATTTTATTTTGAGATAATTTTATTGACATCATGTAAAGGTCCAGTGTGTAAGATTTAAGAGGATTTAGGAGGATCTAATTGGAGAGTAGTGGTGGCTCAGTGTTTAGCACTGTTGCCGGTCGGTCGGATGAATAAAAGACATGTATGCTATGTTAATTTTCCCGTCACTTCACTTGATTAAGATACTCTAAGTCTAGTTTACTGGGAGTACTCTATTGGAATAAGGGTTAATATTTATGTTATGTGTTGGAGGATTATCATTCTCCTTCCTTCCTCTACTAGTGTCTTATCACTACATGAAAGAACAGCAACCCGCTGTTTCCTTTTGAGGCAGTTTAGTCATTTTAATACCATGTACACACTTTCCACCTAAATCAAATTTCTCTTCTCACACTATTTTTCAAATTATCTACTACAGCACCTAGCATTCAGCACCATTCAATAACTAGGCAAACACCCTGACTAACTTTCATCCCTATTCCGGAAGGATAGTGGAGGCTATCAGACCACCACCTGCACACTGATGACCAAGTGTGGAGATAGGTCTATGTATTTGTCAAAGGTACTGGATTAAATCTGGAATTGGTCCCCAGCTGTCTTCAGTGGCATCCCACTACTCCTGGTGTGAGTACTTGGGTACATAAAATGCAAGGTTGATAGCGACATTTAACTCTACCAACAATACTGCATGTCAAAACTCAACCTTGGTCAGGAATCTCTGCAAACAAGGGCTACATAGGTAGTTTTGTCCGTGAAAGGTTGCAGAGAAGAAATGTACAGATGGTGGGATTGCCAAATAGGGAACATGGTGAGAGTTTATGTGATAATGTTGTCATCTGACTGAAAGGTTAGCCCATCACTTTGGGAAGAGCACATTAGTAGAACTTTACTTTTATTCTTCCTACCACAAGATTTCCCAAACTGTTTTCTGAGTGAAACTAAACAAAACACAATGTTGCCAGGATCTCAGCTGTACTGACCTTTCCACTGTCAAAACAATGTTGAATAAATGTGCTTTTGTGACTAACTGTATCTGATTTGACTGTTTTCAGCATGGCTTTGCTCAATTTTGGCACCAATGCATTTCAACTGCAAATATAGTTGTTCCTCAGAACAGCTGGTTGCCATAGTAACACAGCATCAACTATTATGGTGTTGTCCTCAGCACAACTGCAGCTAGTAGCAAGGCAGCAATGGAGGAGGAGAAACTTAAACTGTAAGCTAAAATTTCTAAAATAAAATGGTTCACGTAGGAATGTTTACACTTACGATATATAGTCAATTCATGAAAATTGACTGTACTTGAAATTTAATCCAGCATCTTCACAGATTTCTCGCTTGGCATGATGTCTTGCATTGTGACAGTTGGGATGATAGACATATGTACTGACACAGCAACAATTCTGGATCGACCTGTTTGTGAGCTGCATAATGCTACGTCATGTTTAGTATTGCTTTGGCTCACTTGGAACCTGGTGTTCACTGTTGTGGCCTAATGAAAGCTGTGCTGAGTCAAGTCAACCTGATACTGGAAAAGTGGCATAAGAAAATTTATCTACAACTGATGTTATATTGTTAGCCCTGTTAGACATTCTGATATTCCCTGGGTAGCTATTTACTAATGCACTCGTCAGTAGCAGATTAAAGGGAAAAGCATTTCAAACATCCAGAAACAACTGCATGACTGGCATTTCATTCATTTTGGTCATAGTGCCTAAAGAAATTTTGATCTTTGCTCAGAAAAAAATGTTGTTTCAGTGCTAAGATCAACAGACTAGTGTAAAAAAAAAAAAAAAAAAATCTGAAAATATGTTTATGGTGGATCCAGAAAAACTGGAAAGGGGGGGGGCACAGGAGAATAAGGGTGAGTTCAGCGAAGCAACATTAACATTATTAATCCTTCAAATCACATAAAACTGAAAATGAATACAATTTAACCTCACTAATGTGATGACTTTTAGAACCAAAGCAAAGAGTTGGCTTTAAAAAGGTTGGCCTCAGTTATGGCATTGAATTCCATTGCATTCCAAATAATTTAAAATTAGAAACAACAGTAGAGGTATAGGCCTATGTTTGACAACTTTGTGTGATTCACTCAAACACTGGCTGTGTTTCACAGCAACTCAAAGATATTTAATATTCAGTCCATGCACTATTATAGTTCTGACTGTATGATAATACATTACGTACCTTCTTTGGCTGCCCATTTGTTTTGCCGGCATGCAGACCCAAATGCTGCTTGAATAGACTTGTCTCTTCATGATTAGGTGGGGGACACACCTAAGGATTTTCTCAATCTGAAGAGATTTTTTATCTGGTACAGACCCCACATACAAAGACAAAAAATCCGGCAATGAACAGTTTTGGTCATACTGTGTGGTGTGTGCTCCGATAATCGCAACACAACCGACAACACACCATAATGATTCTATCCCACCACCGATTTAGAATCTAGTCCTCCAAGTCAGAAATGTCTCATGATCAGACGTGGTCTAACATAAATGAAGAAGAAGAAACAGCATGACTCGGGAGCAGTCCTGAATCAGGTCAGGTAACTAACCCCCCCCCCCCCCCCCCCACCCCCGCCCCCCCCCAAAAAAAAAAAAAGAAGAGAAGAATTTTCACGGTTGGAAATAATTGTCAGGACGTTTAATGATGATGATCATCTAATTTGACTGTGGCTGATCCACATCCGGTTTTATTTTGAAGAGAGCTTCGCATCTGTTTATATCCGGCCGCAGATGTCATTGAGCAGCACATATTAGAGATTTAATGATGACATGCATTTTAGGCAAAAATGAAGCCCTTAAAAGTGAGTAACCGTGCAGACAATGTGTTTAATCATGGGTCGGGTCAGGTTGTGGGTCTAATGTACATGGGTATGGGTGGATGTGGGTTTGGGAAAGTGGACCCGTGCAGGACTCTGCTCAGGAGTCGTCGGCTTTCCCCACACATGAAGATTTATCGTCGTCAATACTGAATAAGTTTAATACTTACGATTGTCAGCCCCGACCTGTTCCAGAGCCTATTATTGGGACAAATTCACTCTTAACACACCTCAGACCACAGGAGAATCTTACACGACAATCTTGTAAGACATAAAATAATCTGGCATTTGCCATCCTTGGTCGGGAAGGGGGAAAATCGGGACAAAAACAGCCCAATTATCTTTAAGTGTGTACCCCGCCTTAGACTTTAGTGTAGTCTAGATTTAACTCCCTTCGCCATGTAGTGTGAAGTAGACCCCCCTCCAATACAAGAGTTAAGAAAGCCTTTTGACTAGGGATGGGAAGATTATCCAATACGTATTGATGCACGCGTGTGCATGATCTGAGTGCACCGGTAGAGAAGCTGCGAGTGAATGAAAAGTTTGCAATGAAATCGCGATGCATTGGTTATTGAATGCTGGTATCGATAAAATTAGATCCGTTCAATAGAATATATTTTTACTTGCATTTAAAAGTGTTACGCTTTATTTGAGTGAAGTTTTTCTTTTCTGTAGGCCCACATGTGCCATAGATTCATGGATGTGCACACTGCACACACCAGGATGAGCTACACAGATGGACTGTGGCACAAACACCGTGAATGAATAGTGTAATTCTGTATCTGAATCTGACAAGACATAAAAGGGAGGTGACGACATGTGGTTTCTTAACGTGTACTTTTTATATATCAACTGCATTGAATGCTGCCGTACATACCAGAGATACTTCCTTAAACAGTGACATACATATCTAACAGCACATCCCAGAATACCTTGCGCAAGTGTTTCTTAAAGTGACAGAATCTTTTTCTACATTACCTATATTACAAATACATTACATTACAAACTGATTTGGTGAGTGAGCTAGAAATTGACTGCAGAGAAACGACTTTGGAAACAAAGTCCTAATCTTTTCACGTGACTGTATATGAGGCACATGTTCTGAAATTGCACAAAAGCCATTTTGTGAAAAGTCATGGTCTTATTTGATAAATAAATAATCAAGCTCATTGTCTTGCACTGCATATTTTTTTTTTTTTACCAGAATGAATTTGTTGAATCAGAGTGTGCTTAATTACACTGTATCATGATTTGGGTGTGACTTGTATCATATCGCATTACAAGGTGTCACACATGTATCTTTAATATATTGGATCAGAGACGCTGTATTGAGATGCATATCGTATCAGCCTTACAACTAAGATTCCCAACCCTACTTGGGACACATAAATTTGCTTCCCGAAGTAGACAGATAGCTCAGTAAGCAACTCTGTGGTCTATGATGCAGTAGACAGGATTTTGAATCTTGGTGCTTGGTGGTGGTGAGGGTCCCACTAGGTAAATTCGCCATTGTTATATATCATATTATTATTTATTACTGATGTGAATTTTACTCTGCTAAATGGTGACCCAATAAAAACCTGCAACCCATATTATTTTCCAAAAAGAAACTATATATAAGAAGTGGACAGAGTTACTATGATGTCACCCATTGCCATGCATGCCATCTTACTCACAGGCTGAAAAAGTAAATTGATCAAATATTTGTGTACGTCATTTTGCAGTGGTTGTGTAATATAACAGCAACTAGAGTGGAGCTGCCTGCTGGGAAAAAAATGTTTTACTCAGTAAACCCACACACCTGTCAATCAAATCTGGACCTTTTATATAGCCCTCTTATTAATGTAGCAATAATTTAAATATGGACCATCAGAACATTTATTAGAAACAAATGACAGCAGATGAATTTTGTTAATTTTTTTATAGAGAGAAGTTCAATGTAAGTCTGTAGGAGCACATGTTTACTCAGATGTCCCTGAGGTGGAAACCTACAACCACTGAGCTGAATCTACAGTTCCACTTGACTAAGTTAGAGTAAAAATGTTATTCGGCTTTGCTGGTAGACATTCACAAGGTTATTTACATAAAAAAGATCAGGAGAGTTATCTCATTTAAAAACACTCTACTTTTGAAAGGTCATTAGTTCCAATACAGTATGGAAATGAATTCTAGTAATTACAAGGTCAGGATAAATATGAAAAAAGGACTAATGTCCCTGTGTCTCACCAGCATGTGGGCCAGTCCATCTCAGATCACCCCCAAATAAGGCATTTTTTAAACCTCACCCTCTCCAATTTTATGACATCTGATATATAGGTAATTCATAGCCAGAAAAGGCAAAATTTCAAATTTTAACTTTATCAGACCAATGGTTTTTGAGATATTGCAAAAAGGGGAGACCATGAGGAATCTAAATCTTCTTTTGTGCATTTGGGTACTTTTGAGTTGGTTGACCTTTTGATATATATTTTGACCTCGAAATTGACACTGTAGGACATGCACGACCTCTTTGACACCATTCTGAAAAATATAGCCCTTTGTGTCAACTACAACATATAAAAAATTTGGAGGGGGTTTTCTTTTTTTTGTTTTTTCTTGCAATACCATGTGGAAGATGACATGCCCATTCCTTCAGAGATCCATTCAGTATCCTTTCTGTATACCTTTTTTTTTTTTGGAGCAGAAGAAAAAACAAAACTTTTATGTGTACAAAGAACTAATAGCAGAGCAAATATATTAATAATTAGAGGTGATCAAGACAAAATAGCAATTGTCATGTACACTAGCAATAACAAAATAAATGCAATTAGTATTGCTCGAAATGGAGTGGGAAGAAGAAAACTTATTAAATCCCACCCCCACCTCTCATTTAAACAACATAACACATTACTTTTGCTTCCTTAAAGATAAAGTTACATCTGTTTAGAGTCCTGTAATATAAATAACAGACATTAAACAGATTATGAAAACTGAACCGTATAAAGAGAGTTACGACACGCTTTGATGTCGCCACTCCGGTGATCATGTGGTTCATATAAGCCTGAATAGTTCTAAATGAACTGAGGGCTATCATATTCTTCTATGGGACAGACAGCAGTGAGTGCGTTATTGCATGGTAAATCTCAAAATAAACCATACACAACCGTTGTTGGCATTACCACAGACGCTAAACTCATTAAACACTCAACATTAGCAAACTCAAAACTCAACAGAATTCTTATAGGATGAGTTGAATATTACAAACACCAAGTTAAAGAACTTTTGCCTCCTTTAACTCATGAATTATAACTTTAATTAACTTCAGTTGGCAGAGCTCAGTTTTACAGCTACTCTCCTCCTAATTAGCACATTACCTCAGCTGACAAACTAAACCAAACACCACCAGGTTCAGCAAAACAGCTAAAATAAAACCAACTGATAACAAAATTTGTACTAACGTTACCTTATCTTAAAAACTCCATAATTTGTAGTTATAGTGGTTAAATCTCAACAGCTGGCAAAGTCAAGCTAGCTAACTATAGGGCTACAGCTGAAAATCGAACATAACAGTTGTTTAAGATATAAATTCATATAAACGCTAACACATACCAAAGAAAACAGAATTTACAACATAAATGTCTGCTAATACAGGAAATACACTTGATAATTTGAAAGATGATGATATTAACTTAGCACTGGAGTTGCAAGATCAGCTGCATTAGAAATGAATGTGTTTCGATGCCATTACACTCAGTGTTGGAACTATCGGCTCCTCCAAAACCTGGAAGCAGGTCCATATTTTGTCCACCATTTTTCACATTGGGAGTCTATGGAAGTGTCACAGCTCTGTTATATCAAAGGCTCTGAAAAGAAGGTAAGAGAGCTGAAAACTAAACTCCAAAAACAACAGTCCATGTTCACTAAATCCACCAAGAAGTCAGCACTTCAACAGAGGCGTCATGAAAGTGGTTCACATCCTGGACAAGTGCATGGAGGTAGAATTAAAGAGGCTATGACCACGGTGGTGGAATCAGTATTCCGACCAGGACCATAAACAGAAGATGGAAGTTCTGTCCGCTATTACTAATGTCCAGCTTGGTGTGTGTGCTATCTGGACATGCACTTAGACAGCTGGAGTCGGACCTGAACAGGTGCCTCTGGGTTTCACTCCAGTGTGATGGCTCTGTAGAAGGAATAGTGGGATGCTGGGTGTATGTGCACAAAGTTGTTCTGTTTTTAACTGATATGCTTTGACATCATATGTGAATTTAGAAAAGGTCAAATCATTCAGAAATTCAGCATACACAATGCATATGCTGGTGAAGTTTTATTGAGTGAGTGAGAACATTCCGTTTCACAATTTTGAAGTATTAAAAATGCATATACAGGTGTATATTGTTATTATTATTATTATTATTATTATTATTATTATTATTATTATCATCATCATCATCATCATCATCATCATCATCATTATTATTATTATTATTATTATTATTATTATTATTATTATTATTAATAATAATAATAATAATAATAAACTAATTATGTAAAAATTATGTAAAAATATGCAGGATTGTTCCATTTCATAATTTTTGAAATGCTATTAAAATATTTAGGAACACAGCATGCAAATGCTTGTATTTGTTTCTTTTCTACTTTTGCTTTTCGTTATAAAAAAAATATGTAGCAATTGTACATCCAAGTATCAAGGGTCCAGCACACAGTCCATAGCATTGCGATAACTTAGCCCATGGGAAATATATATTTGAGTAGCCCTGGACTAGGGTTTGTGTGTCAAACATACACTGTAACTATTTTGTTGTGGGCTGATTTGTGTTGCATAAACTTGAATAACATCAATGTTTTATGGGACATGACATTTTTTCAGCTGACCGCTACCACCCCATCCATGCCCCCTGGAGAGTGGGCCGGTCAGGTACAAATTCCCGGGCTGCTTTTTTTGCCCCAGTCCACCCCTGGTAGGAATCAAATGGGTTCACTGTAGAGTTCAGAAGTCACCTGCCACGCACCAGGTAATCAAATAAAAAGAATATAGCTCTTGAACAGCCAATCAAAAAATAGCATTGCTGTATCCAGGTAAGATTTAGATATTCCCGCTACAACATTACAGAAGAGAACAGCTGTCACATTGATCTCGCTGAAATGTAATAAACAACACTAACAGTCTCTCTCTCTCTCTCTCTCTCTCACTCTCTCTCTCTCTCTCTCTCTCTCTCTCTCTCTCTCTCTCTCGCTTTCTCTCTCTCACACACACATACACACACACACACACTATGAAATGCTGAATTAAATAAATATTTTTATTTGTCATTTATCAGATCAGGTCCCCGTCCCCGTCCCAGTCCCCACCCCAACCAAACCCTCACCCCCACCATTGCTGCCAAAATCTCATTCTGAACTCAGTTCAAAACTTGAGAGCCCTGTTATTAACTTATCACTGGGGTTGCTAGATAAGCTGCAATAGAAATTAACGCTGCAAGCAGCATTGGGCGGGACCTCGCACTGGGCGATCTGCCTCCTGTGCGCTCCTCCTCCCATGCGTTCCTCCTCCCGTGCGTTCCTCCTCCCGTACGTTCCACCTCCCGTACGTTCCACCTCCCGTGCATTCCGCCTCCCGTGCGCTCCTCCACCCGTGCGTTCTGCCTCCTGTGCGTTCCGCCTCCTGGTTACCGTCGACACCTCGGTTCCACTCACACCTCTCCATCCTGACACCAGCCCCCTCCCTTTTGCATCCATCCTCCTTTCATCCCTACAGAACACCTGTGCTCCTCTGCTGAAACCACCATCACCTTTTTAATGAGGCTTTTATTTTGAAAAGCCAATAGTGTGTGTATGCAAATGTGTGTGTGACAGACCGAATCCATTTGAGGGACTTGAAATTGTACAAACAGTTGAGCATAAAACTTATACTTTATCATTTTTAATAAGGCTTTGATTTCGTAAAACTTTATTGTGTGTGTGTGTGTGTGTGTGTACCATTCACATTTGTATCATCCTCATTTTTATTCTAGTTAATATATATATATATATATATATATATATATATATATATATATATAAAACTGCAGAGGGTTTTACTTTGAAAGGCAATTTTCTGACTCCTCTTGGAGAGAGCTCATAGCGTCCTCCTATATTTTTTGTAGTGCATGATGTAAGGAACATTTTGGCATTGGTTTCATGTCTCTCGGACATTCCTGCTGGCCACTTTGGCGGTTTCCGTGTTTTTTGACATAGGTGGCGCTAGAGAGCCCATTTTGACACTTACGGGGTTAATTTTTGCATTTTATCAAATTTGTCGGCGGACCTGACATACGTGCCAAATTTGGTGAGTTTTTGAGCATGTTTAGGGGGTCAAAATCCAGTTCAAAGTAGCAGACGGAAAATAATAATAATTAAAAAACAAACGAAAAACAATAGGGGCCTTGCCCTCTGGCAAGTCCACTCACTGTGTGAGTGGACCTGCCCTCTCGGCTCGGTCCCTAATGAATATGTTGCGATACCATTACACTCAATGTTGGAACTATCGGCCCCTCCATAACCCAGAAGTAGGTCCATATTTCGTGTTCCATTTTTTACAACGGGAGTCTATGGAAGTGTTGCAACTCTCTTATAGCAAAGGCTCCGGACCAGACTATATATTTGTAAAGTGCTTTAAAACTGTGGATATTTTGCCATTGCTTGTAGTGAAGATCCAGACTGTTCCACAGTTTCACCCCACATAGAGACAGAAAAAAGCTCTTCCTGGTAGTTTGAACCTTAGGTTGTGTAAAATTTTCAAACCCTCTTATGCCAGAAGTACTCTCTCTAAGTGCAAAAAAAACTTTGTATATTATTTGGTAGTGATTTGTTGAATGCTTTAAATCAGATTAACAAGGTTTTCACAAGGTCACATATTTCACAAGGTCATGAGTATTAAATAAGTTTGAATAAAGAGATTATTACTATGTGCTAGAAATAGAGCCTTGTGTATGATCCTCACTGCTCATTTTTGTATGAATAATGGATGTATGGAACATTGATAATTGTTTCCCCACACTTTGATACAATAGATGAGATAAGGGCGTACTAAGGAACAATATAATGTTCCATACACAGTGTCACAAGTTGATGTTTTCAAAGAAATATTGTCAATCATAAACCAAATGTCAAAGAAAATTTCACAACTGTCTAAGTCTTATGAACACTAGGTGTCTGATTTTTACTCCTTGTCAACAGGCTAGTTCAAGCAGTGGTCAGATATTCTGGCCAGGTCATTATGAGAAATACTGTAGTTTCTGGTTGAAGATGATTTCAAGAATGGAGCGCTTATCACACAATGCACATCTGACTCAGGAATCCAAAAACAGTCCTCTCTGGATATCCTGTAGAAGGTTTTAGCCGGTTCATGAGGGTGCATAAACTTAATCCTGTAGTCACCAAACTCTTCTGAGACCTCCTCCACCAAATCAATAATCAATAATAATCAGAAATAATCAGAAAACTGAACTGCAGTGGAAACACTGATTAGAATTTGGGCTTGTTTAGACCTGTCAAAAATGCAAGGTGACACCACAGCTGGACAAGGTACATGTAGGCTCTGTATGCACTCTTAATATTCAGAATTTACTAGGAATCTTGAGGTAGGCCTATATTCTATCCCAATTTGCTCAAGTATAAAAAAAGAAAACCTCTCCAAATTTTTAATATGTTCCAGTTGACACATAGGGCTACATTTTTCATAATGGTGTCAAAAAGGTCGGGCATATCCCACAGTGTCAATTCAAAGGTTAAAATATATATCAAAAGGTCATCCAACTCAAAAGTGCCCAAATGCACAAAAGAAGATTTAGATTCCTTATGGTCTCCACTTTACAGAAATACCTTGCTTTTTAAAATCGGACCAGTGGTTGCTGAGTTACAGCAATTTGAAATTTGGCTGCTATGGCCTTTTTCGCAAATAAGTGAAGAAATGAAATTGTGATATCTTGAAATCATTGTTTTTTGACTTTTGGCTTTTCTGACTATGAATTACCCATACACCAAATTTCATCCAAATTGGAGGAGGTGGGATTTAACTCATTGGGTGAACTGAGATGGACTGACCCATGTTCTATCATGAATCAATAACAATTCGAATGTGTGAGGTTGTCAGGTTCTGCCACTAAGTTAGAGTCTTGTGTTCTTGATGCAGGAGATCAATCTCCCAATAGAAGTGGGTGGTACTTTCACTGCAGGATAACTCAACTAATTAAATGAATGTCCATATATGACCTCCTATCAGTGCTCAACAGTAGCTTTATTGATATCTTAGAGTCCAGTAATTTCGGCTCTCTCTGTATATAATGTACATGGCAGAACTGACAATAAAGATGACTTTGACTTTGACTGATCTCTAACCATTTCCATGTTAAAAGCCGTCAAAATATTCAGATTCAGAGAACTTAAATTTTGTCCCCAGGGGGCAATTTAAATGGACCATTGGACCATTGTAAGTTAAGGCACGTTTTAAATATTACAAAAAAATCATAAAAAATTTAAAAATCAGAATTAATGAAAATTGTGAACATGCTTTGTAGACATTGTCCCAAGGAAAATAAATATAAAATTTGAAATACGTAGATGTAGACAATGCCGAACACAGTGACTTCACATCAGCACAATAGCTGTTGTTTAGTATGATTATTCATTTCATAATAAATGAATCCTGCAAAAGTAAAGTGAAAATATTTATCATAGAGGATTTTAAAGCATTCATTGACATAACAAGCATTTTCATGTCAAACATAATCTAATAAACCTACCAAAAGAAATTTTAAGAGAAAATGTTTAGGAAGCCTGAAAAGATTTTAATGACCCAAAGTGTTTTCACTACTGTTCTATCATCATTCCTGAGCAAGACTCACATGTAGCAGTAACACAAGTAATTTACAGATATTCAGAGGTTTAATATACGCACAAAGTCTCATAAAGATCAATGCATGTGTTTGTGAGATATGCTGACAGAAAGAGATAAAACAAAACTCTGCTGTGCTGACACTCAGGGTAAATATATGAAACCGTTTCCAATTAAGTAAGTTATGAGATGTGGTAAAAGCTACAACCAGTAATTGAAGTTCTGTACATCACCATAACAACTTGCTGCTTCAAAATGTAATTCAGAGCCTCATCTTTAAATTAAAAAAAACCCTCTGATTTACTGTGTTGTCTTTCTTCTACTTCTGCAGATGTTTGATGGATAAGGGCTTTGTAAGGATTGGGAAGTGGTTCTTCAAGCCTCATGAGTTGGAAGAAAAGCCTTTGGGCAACAGGTGAGGAGGACATCTACCACACGCACACACACACGCACACAAGCATGCACACACGCAGACTCATGCGCACACACACACACACACACACACACACACACACATACAAAGACACAAAGCCACGCAGTGCATGTTTTGCTTATGACTCTTTGTGCCCATGAGGTTTTAAGGACATTGCCCTGTGAGAGGTATACAGTATGGGGATCCATGTGGGTGACAATGTGTGTGAATGCGTTAGAGAGAGAGAGAGTGCATGTGTGTGCGTGTGTGTGTGTGTGTGTGTGTGAAAACGTGACACAGCCTGGTTGTGTGAATGGCTTTCATGTGATACAGTGTTTGTCGGGTTTCTTCTTGATGTTCCAGCAGCTGGCTCATGGTGTGAGACTATTAAAATAGAGAAATAAAAAAAGCGGGACGTTGGATGGTGGTGAGAGGTGAGAGCTGAGCTGAGTAGAGCTCTCACAGCTCCGTTGGTGAGGGGAGGGGTGTGTGAATAGATGTGTGTATGTGTCATCGTGTGTAACTGTGTAGGAAATGTTGAGGACACAGACTGAAACAGAAAAACAAGGGTGGGCGTGATGACAGCTCAACTTTTGCTCCAGCCATCACAGCTATCTCTTGCATTTCTCACAGTTCAATCAAGCATCTTCAACATCCTGTATATTCCTGACATATAATTGCTTAAACGGCAAGCATTTCAGTAAATCGCTGCTAGGAAACCACTTAACTATCAAATGGCTCATTTCAGAAATCTCTTTAAGTATTGCTCAGAGGGATCAAACACAAAAATCATCTACTTATTCGTATTTACTGTGTCATTTTTGAACTAGAAAGCTGTAAGTGCATTGTTATTCAAATGTAGTGCAAATTAAGTTGCACAGGAAACTGTGAATAGAGAAAGTTGCTGACACAAGTGCCGTCTGCTGTGATGTACAAGTTAAGCTGTTGAGAACAGGTGGAAGTCCCCCAGTGAGTCACGCGTTGTCACATTGCAACGATGTCTCGGTACCACTGCAATATAAAAGATTTCTTAAAAAAAATGGTGCATAATTAGATTAATATTTATCCTGTATAGACTTTATGAAGAATTTAAAACAGCAAATGGCCAAAGTAGACACATTCTTTACTGCAGTAGAGATATTTGCTAAAAGTTAGAAAATCAATTCAACTTCTTTATTCAACCGTGCAAAAGTTCAAGTTTTGAAATGGACCCAAATTGTAAAAGTACCAAGTATATATATCAGTCGCTCCAGGAATTCACGATGTTGCGATCGCAACTATTAACGCAAATTCAACCAATCACCGCAAATTCTGTGAGGCGCTGCAATTTCGTCCAGTCTCCGCAAATTTTCCGCAAATTTGACCGATCACTTTAGCCCCCTTTCGCCCATCCCCTCTACGTGACATGTGTGTCATCACATTCACTTCCTTGTTGACGATTGAGAAGATGAAGACATGTGCGACGCATAACACCCACATTTACTGACAAATATCACTGCCAAAGTTCATGCAAGTCAGTTTCCAGATGTGTTTACATGAAAGTGGAGGTAAACTGTTCTGTGGTGGAACACAAATAAAAGTAGCCACTCCACAGACACTTTTCAACTGCAAAACATGCAAGGAGAACGGCTGAAACTGGAAGAGGACAGACAAGACAAGTCACAATGACAGAGGCTGTTGGATCCAGAACAACAGCAGGAGCTGAAAGGATCAAGGTTAGCGCGGATATACTCTTTAAGGCAATATAAGCGAAGAATAAATATCTTGTGGAGGCATGCTTTCCTTTTTGTGTATTATGTGTGTGTGCGTGAGGGAGTGCGAGTACAAGTCTATGTGTGGAGTTAAAAAAGGAGCTCACAAACAAAAATAGTTGTTAAACTTGGTGTTGATGTTAATGTTTATTCTAATGTGTTAGAAAGCAACCCAAGTTTGGCTGCCCTGTGTGCCTGTCTGTCTGTGTGTCTCTATGTGTGCATGTGTGTCTCCGTGTGTGTATGTGTGTCTCTATGTACATGTGTATTAGGGATGTAACGATATGAAAATTTCATATCACGGTTATTGTGACCAAAATTATCACGGTTATCATTATCGCGGTATTGTTGAAATGTGCTCAAAATGTTCAAAAAGTACTTACACAGACTGAAATAATATAACCAAGTTGTATTTTGAAAAAAACTAATAAAGTAACATGCACAATGTACTTTCTGTTGCAGAAACATTCAAGTAATAACATGTAAACAACAAACATACAAATGTGCATTAAAGTTGGCACCTTATGGACACGAGATATCTGTACTAGGGGTGAGAACTGGTAGGATTAGATCAATATCAATGCAATTATCAGTTCTGCTTATCAATCCAATTCCTTATCAGTTCTCCTATTGATTCCTGAGGTGTTTTTGAGTGTGGAAAAAAAGTAGGTGGGCAGGTCATAGTGGAGTTTGTTTGAACATTTTCCAGATCAAATCTCTCACAGTGTCACACAAATACACTATTGTACACACACAAACAGAAAGTGAAACACAGTCATATTTTCCTGAACTGTTTAATGAACAAATGTAAATATTCTGAAAGAATGAGGATTTTAAAACATGTTAGGCTTTTCTGATCCAGACTGGTCAGTGGTTCACTACTGGTGAGAGACAGACAAACCACAACAGTGTCATATGGTCCAGTTCCTCTGGAGGTCAGTCTCTGGGTTAACTGTTGAATGTCCTTCAGTTCATAAAACCTCCTCTCCTTTGGTTTTTACACATATCATGTGTCTTTGTACAGTTAAAGTTCACTCATTTGGGCTCATGTGAACTGACATGAGTTTGTCCTGACTATCTATATTCAGATGGTTTTAATGTTGGGTGAGGATCTGAATGGGCCGGGGAGGGGTTAACACTGACCGAGTCCGTGCGCATGCTTGTTCGGACCGACCCGCAGTCGGATGGACCGGGTCTGTGCGCGCGTGCTCTGACAGGGCCAGCTAATGGGCCCCCAATGTCGTCAGCATTTATCCTTCCTCTGATTGGATGGTAAGAGCAAAACTTACTTGATATAGCTTTAGCAATATTCTTTTTGATGTATGCCAAAAAAAGCTAATTGAATTGAACTGAATTGAACTTTTAATACATTTCAGGTAGAATTTTTATGCCAACAATGGTCTTGGACATGCTTAAAAAATCATTTTCAAGGCGGACAGAAAAGCCAG
The DNA here is from genome assembly GCF_902148855.1 of Sphaeramia orbicularis. NCBI lineage: Eukaryota > Metazoa > Chordata > Actinopteri > Kurtiformes > Apogonidae > Sphaeramia > Sphaeramia orbicularis. The sequence goes on along the minus strand of NC_043968.1, from coordinate 67,467,908 downwards.
ACATTGTGAGGAGAGGTCGGCCAACCCCGACGCTAGCTAGCTGGTCAAGCAGACATTCTCTGCCCTCAAGAGAACAGAAACTTATGTCAGGAATGCGGACAGTGGAGACTCTCAGCCTTGGCTTCCATGGCTATAGAAGAGGACTTATTGATGGAACTGAAACATACAGATCACCGCTATGACAGAGTCATTGAACTTTTCCTGTGCAAAGACAGGAGGAAGGATTTTGTATATAAATAATGAGCATCTCTGGTGAGTAGGCTATGGTGTTTTTTTTTGTTTTTTTTTTAATTTTGTATGTTTTTGTCACGTTATTTGATAAATATTGATTCTGAGCTGGTCCAGATGATGTGCATGGCACAGTTGTGGTTTTAGTGTAGAGGTTTGGAGTTGTCTTAACTGGGTTTCTTGGTTTAGTAATAATGGTATCCACCCTCAACAGGCCAACTGTATCTGTCTCTCTCTCTGTTATGCCATGCCTTGTTATTTTGCATTTTTTGTGAAGTGTTGATGGTTTCTAGAATTGTGATGTCATAGAGGTGGAATAAGTTGAGTAAGTCCCCACTGTGTTGAAGTAAAGAGAAAAAAAGGTCAAGAATCTTAAGAAAAATAAATTGTCTAGATACCTGAGAAAGTATCAGTGTAATTTTTTAATGTTCATGATTAAGGGGTTAATGGTTTGTTTTCCATTCACCCACAATAACATAAATAAATAAGTACCATATTCAGTGCAGATGCTGCTAAAGAGAGCAGCAGGGGTTAGTGCATTTTTGAGGGAGCATTAAAATGATATGAATCATATGTTGCTCTTGTTATTCTACTTTTGAGTGAATTTGTTTCACCCAAACAGTGTGAGAAACAAGGCAAAACAAAATATCAGCCACAGGCAGAGTTGGTGTAAAATGAGAGGAAAAGGGAAGGCAGCCTGAGGAATCAGTAAAGACAGGTGTTTGTTTCGGCAAGAGGAAGATGTAAGTACAGATATTTCACTCCGTCTTTGTGTGTATGAATATATACAAACCTCGGTTAAGTGTAGAGGTTCGGTTGCTGAAATGTTGGCCTGTGTTTGGGTGTGTGCAGACATTTGCATATACATGTTTTTTTTCTCTGCACATCATGTAATTGTTCTTCATTTTGACAGCTCTGTATGAATATGTTGTCAGCTGTTACGCCCCCTGCTGAGACAATCCTGATTTTCTCAGTCTGTGAATTATTGAACATCCTGGAAGAAGAGGCAGAGCAGAGAGAAGAGAGGAGATGGAGGGAAGGGGAGAGAAATCCTTGAACACAAACACATACTAATCTTATGTAGATATCTGCACTCGCTGTACATGTTTGCTTTAACTCCACCACTGTTGCATGTATAAAACTGTGTAACTGAACCGTGACAATTTCCCTTTCCACATGTCTTGCATCCAGCACACAAACACACGTCAGTTATTTCCTAAAATAGTAGTGGTGCCCCAGAATTGACAGAGTGAGCCCTAAGAATCCCTGCAGATCCACATCATCAGTGTTGTCATGCCAAGGGGGAGTAGTACTTGACCTCCTGCGTCAGCTGTAAACCACCTCTTTTGTCTCTTTTTCACTCTTGCACTGTCTTTTTTTTCAATACCCAACAGGGGGCGCTTCAGTGCTAATGTCCATGCCATGCCCCTCATACCCATGCCAAGTCTTATGCTTTTTAGCACCGCTGCTGCTACTCCCTTTGTCAGGCTTATCTTGCATTTATCTCATGTGTGTCCCCATGGCATGGCAAGGATTGGCACATCTAGGAGAAGATTCCCAGACCAACCTGCCTTCCCTTCCCTTTCCCCTTCCCCTTCCTGTCTTTCCTTTCTCAATGCAACACTCCTGCTGTCTTTGTGTCTGAATGGGAGGAAGGCACTCTGGGTTGGTAACGGATTGCATCAGACACTAAGGGGATAGTGAGATACAGTTGCAGAGACTGGAGGAGGACTGAGGGAGAGGAGAGGCAGGGAGGAGGCTCTTTGCATCTGCGGCGGGGCGGTGGGATCGGAGGAGGTGGGGGGTCGTAAATTAATCATTACTATAGACGGCTGAATGGATGTATTAGAGTCTGTCTCTCTCATTAGTTCAGTCAATTCTATGCATGTCAAGTACAGTACACAGTATATTTGTTAATCTCGGCGCTTTCATTTGCATTAATGGCCATATACTCATGCATAAGTAATGCTCATATTTTCAACTGTTCCAAAGCTGCCCTCTGGTACTTGCGGAAAATAAAAACAAGTTACATTGTCTGTTTTAACTTGCTTTTATGTGCAGATAAAACCTTACCTGACTGTCGGCAAAATATCTTGTTTAATGCATTGCAAGTTGTGTAAATACAGCAACGTCTCCCCTCCTTGCTGCTCTTCTCTCCTCAGGGACCAGTGACATTGAGATATTAGCCATCTCCTAGGCAACAGACATTTGGTGTTAGGCCACATCACAAGGTCATTGAATCTCCTGAAATAAAAAAAAAATCCCTTTTTTCCCTACACCTGCTTAATAGGTTCCACATTACATCCTGTGATAAATGTAGTGACGTTTGGTCTTTACTTATTTTACACAATTAATGTCACAGCCAGAAATGTGGAGTTGTAAATGAAAGTAGACACCTGGTATTATAATCTTAATTAATTCAATGCTAATTGGAAAGATCAGATTAATGAGACAAAATAAAAATGACATGCAAGTACACGGAAAAAAACAACACTAACTGACCTATTTTTTCTAATATGAGTATGTGTGGTTAAATTTGTTCTCTGGTGTGTTCAGAGTCTTTCCATTACAGACACGCATAGTTGTAATCAGGGAGACATAGAAAATCATATGCAATGACTGGAGGGCTAGACAAAAAACATTATAATGATAAACAAATGTCACTTTCTAAGAATATAAGGGCAGATTTTTGTCCTGAGTGACAGTAGAAGGAGCAGAAGATTATTTGTGGCTTAAAATGATTTATAAATGACATAAAATGAAAACAACCTAAAGGATCTAACAAGTGAGATGCAACGCAACACGATTGAAACAAAAGACAAAAAGGAGAAAAAAAGACAGACATGATGTAAAAAAACACTTGAAAAAGCATAACACAGCTGTACTCATGCTTCAATGCTTCTGTTTTAAGTTAAAGTAAATAAAATTATGAACAAGACAAAAATGATGCAATAAGACAATTATTTGTGGCTTGTCCTGCACCTTCATTGTTTTTTGTTTTTTTTTGTTTTTTTTAATATAGGTCTGTTTTTATACTTCTTAAATATTATGGATAGCAGGACTTGACATTAACATTTACAACCCACTGGCCCAACAGTCCCAGTAACTTTTTAAAGTCACTGGCCTTGATCCATGAGCTACTGGCCCACATACCAAGCCTACTATTTTTGGTTTGGGCATATACAGAGGATGCAGCACCCTAAGTACGTATACGCAAATTTCGGCATTATTAACCATGAAAAAAGAAAGCAACTGGCATGGTGAATGGGTTGTTTTTATGCATATTTTTTATATTAAAAAAATATTATGCATGATTCATAACCTGCCTTTTTCTAATTTCAGGTTGCCTGTGCTTCCTTGGTATGCACCTTATACAAATTCCTCTTTGCACAGTGACTTTAGTATAGACATCTCCTTTGCCTTAATCCACCCTGTGTGTAGTATAAAGAACTGCCTTGTTAATTGTGAATTGTTAACATAGACAAGCAAGGGACCAAATACTGACTAATTTTATAGGTTTCTTGTTGATTTCTTTGTAAACTGCAGAATTTTCTAAGTAACATTTGTCTTTGAATAGAAAGTGTGCTTCTTATCTAGCCAAGGCCATCATTCAGGCCATATGTGGACAAAACCTCTTTTTCTCCTCTTTTGATCATATTCTTAATCAGACAACTTCTTTTGTGCTGCTGTTCTTCTTGTCTTTGTTGCTTTCCCAGGCTTTTGATTTGGTTTTGGAGGCTTTAAAAAGTTAATCTTAAAATTTTGAACTCCAAATTCACAGTTATTGATGTGAGCCAAAGATGCTAATATATTATGGCACTTGGTGCTGTAGCTACGGAAATTAACAATCTACACAGGGGCAAATTCAGTATGACAGGTTTCACTACCAGGTGACTACCTGATGTTTACATACAAAAGAATGCTGTTGTGCATGCCCGATGGTTTGGAGCATGCGCATCATTTTTAGGGGGTAAAAAAAATAAGGGGGTCAAAATTGTACATGACACTGGCGAGGTAAGGTATGGTTTCTCTGTATCAGCAGTGGCCTGAACGGGCCAGTTAATTTTGAGTTTTTGTGGCCCATACTGGCCCGTCGGCTGTAAAAACTGTGTCGGCCCATCGGACCAGTGCCAATGTAAAGCTCTGTATTGTGTTTGCATTTGTGTTCTATATTTCTACTAAATGACCAGTTTGAGATCAAGTACATCTATCTATCTATCTATCTATCTATCTATCTATCTATCTATCTATCTATCTATCTATCTATCTATCTATCTATCTATCTATCTATCTATCTATCTATCTGTCTGTCTGTCTGTCTGTCTGTCTGTCTGTCTGTCTGTCTGTCTGTCTGTCTGTCTGTCTGTCTATCTAGATAGATAGATAGATAGATAGATAGATAGATAGATAGATAGATAGATAGATAGATAGATAGATACTTTATTGATCCTTTGCAGGAAATTGCTTTGTTACAACAGTAGCAGTACAAGAAGAAAAACACTCTGACCCATCGCATGAACATCCCACAAACAGTCATCAATGGAACAAATAAATAATAAACAGAATAAAAGATATATATACATCTATATATATCTCTATATATATATGTACAATACAAGTAATGTATATAATACAATAACCTGAAAACACCTAACACACCTAAGTATGCACAGCATACAATAATAATTTATCGCACAGCGATATTAAAAAGTCTAATAGCAGCCGGCAGGAAGGACCTCCTACTGCGTTCAGTCTTGGACCGAGGGGGGATCAGTCTGTGGCTGAAGGTGCTCTCTCTGAACACCTCAAGATGGTGCAATGGGTGAGATGCGTTCTTCAGAATAGAGTCCAGTTTCCTGAGCATTCTCACCCCAGCCACCTGCTGAACTGTTTCCAGTCCAGTCCCAATGATGGAGCTCGCTTTCTTAATGAGTTTGTTCAGTCTGTTTCTGTCAGAAATGCGAGCTCCCTCTCCCCAACACACCACACCAAAAAAAAGGGCACCAGCCACCACAGTCTGGTAGAAACTGCACAGAAGAGGCTTGGAGATCTTGAAAGACTTTAATCTCCGTAGGAAATAAAGTCTACTTTGCCCCTTCTTGTGCAGAGTCTCCATATGACAGGACCAGTCCAACTTGTTGTCCAGTTGGACTCCAAGGTACCTGTAACTGGAGACAGCTTCAACCTCTGTGTCATGAATGGTGACTGGCATCAGTCTGGACCTCTCAACTAGTGGAATTTCAGAAGTAGTGGTATGGCATTCAGAACAATAGAGTAATATATTTTATTAATGCTGAGATATGCAGGAATAAAATTAACAGCAAAACACGGAATTTTTTTTGTTTTCAGCTGTCACTGTAAACTAGAGCCCGACCAATATGGGATTTTTGGGGCCAATGCCAATGCCGATATTGGGGGCTAAAAAAAAGCAGATATCCATTATATCAGCCGATATCCATTATATCAGCCAATATCCGATATTGGCCGATAACCGATATATCGGCCAATATATGAAATACGAACATTGACCTACACAAGATATAATAATCTTATATTAGATAATTATGAACATGTGGCTTAAGAGTTGCATAAATCTTTGTTTATCTCACAAAGATAATTTACACAACTTTCAAATGCTGTATATTAGTCTTATATTAGACTAGTATGTGACCTGTGGGGAACCATGGGTTGTAGATGTGATAGTTTTTATGCTGGGGAGAGCAGACTTTTGAAAAAGATATGAGTCCATATTTTATAAGTAGTGACATAAAAATTGTTTGGTAAATCATTCTTTAAAATGTAAGAGACACCTACCTTTAACGAGTCCAACTACAAAGCAAACTATGTAATCACAAAAATAATTAGAGCAAAAAATATTACTGACCACAAAATTATGTTTTCCCTCACAAATTTTGATGTGTCTGCCTCATGGCACTACAACTTCCTATGTGGACTAAGGACTAAACTGAGCATGTGCAGAGTGAATTAGGTGAGTCCTAAGTTGTTCCTGATTGGAGCAATTGGAAGTGTTACAACTGTCCCTGGTTTCCCCTGCACTATTAACACCCAGACGTGCCTGCAGAATGAAACTGTGAGGTCGAAAGGAAGCACACAGACATGAGTGTGTGTGTGGGGGGGTGAATAGTTCATAAGACTGTGTGTGTGGGGGGTGTCAGGCTGTGATTTTTGGACCGGGGGTTCGGTCGGAGCCAGAGCAGGGGCGATTAGCTTAGCGATCCATCCTTGTTGGAATGGGGGGGTCTGTCCGTCATTTTCGGCCGAGGGGGGGGATTAGCGGCCCATCCTTGTCGGAACAAGGGGGGGGTGGGGGGGGGGGGGGGGGTCCGTGATTGTGTGCATGTGTGTGGGGTCCGGGCAGAAGTGAAAGTGAAACTGACAGGCTTTATTGTTCCTCTAACTCTCCAGGGGCAGCACACACAGACACACACACACGAGCAGCGAGTGACAGAATCTCCGCAGCAAAAAAGTTCATAAATCGGTTACATATTGGCTGTTGTTGATTAATCGGTGATAAGCTATAATCGGCCCGATTAATCTGCCGACCGATTAATCAGTCGGGCTCCACTGTAAACCAAATTAGACCTAAGGAAAATATACAAATGTCATTATATTTGTTGTAGTAAAAGTATATCATGATTATTAGCATTATTGTTATATTTTCCAGCTCTAATATGTTTGTCCTTTTTTAAGCTATGGGTAATTACATAATGATATAATTGCCATGGATTGGATGGTAGTTTGTTTTGTTTTTTTTTCATATAATTTGTCATTAAATAATCTTCTTGTTGTCATTGGAGGATGCTTTGCTGACTACGTGACATGTGGCGGCTTTCCTGTCCAGCTGAGTCACAGACTGGTATACAGTTTACGTGGGGACCAGCTGATCGTTTGACTAGTTATGAAGTGACTGACAGGGAAAACAGCCCCTTGAGTGTCTGACTGATGGGTGACAATGTGCTCAGTCATTGACAGACCGGCTGATGAAGGTTAAATGAGTCACTTGGTGATTGATTGTCATAACAGGTGGAAATGACGACTAGTTAGTGAACATGCTAATGTCCGTAGCTTTGGAATCAACATGTAAAGATTTAAAGATTAGTCCTCTTAATTGGTTTCTACAGGTTTTTACTGTTTTTCACTCCCACAGTCATAAAGTTCATTGTTCAATTGTTCCACTTTGCTCTGTATTATTCTGCCGTCTTTGTACATTTTGGGAACATTTAACAAAGAATTCAAAGTATCCAAAGTTTAAATATTGTAGAACTCTAAATCAGAAAAAAAAACTGAAAAATGCAAACTGAAAAAGAATACAGGGATATTAAAATGTGACTTCTTTTTCAATGTAAACAGAATGAGCACAACATATTTCATGTGTGCTCGACTTCATTCATTTGTAAATACCCATCACTTCCTCACATTTAGACTGCAACACATTCAAGAAAACACATTTTAGGACTAAAAAAAAAGTTAAAATAATGAAATACACTATATTGCCAAAAGTATTGGCTCACCCATCCAAATAATCAGACTCAGGTGTTCCAATCACTTCCATGGCCACAGGTGTGTAAAATCAAGCACCTAGGCATGCAGACTGCTTTTACACACATTTGTGAAGTCGTGAAATTTCCTCGCTCCTAAATATTCCACAGTCAACTGTCAGGTGTATTATAAGAAAGTGGAAGTGTTTGGGAACAACAGCAACTCAGCCACGAAGTGGTAGGCCACATAAACTGACGGAGCGGGGTCAGCAGATGTTGAGGCGCATAATGCGAAGAGGTCGCCAACTTTCTGCAGAGTCAATCACTACAGACCTCCAAACTTCATGTGGCCTTCAGATTAGCTCAAGAACAGTGCGCAGAGAGCTTCATGGAATGGGTTTCCATGGCCGAGCAGCTGCATTCAAGCCATGCATCACCAAGTGCAATGCAAAGCGCCGGATGCAGTGGTGTAAAGCACGCCGCCACTGGACTCTAGAGCAGTGGAGGCGCGTTTTCTGGAGTGACCAATCATGCTTCTCCATCTGACAATCTGATGAACTTGATGGGTTTGGCGGTTGCCAGAAGAATGATACTTGTCGGACCGCATTGTGCCAAGTGTAAAGTTTGGTGGAGGGGGGATTATGGTGTGGGGTTGTTTTTCAGGAGCTGGGCTTGGCCCCTTAGTTACAGTGAAAGGAACTGTGAATGCTTCAGCATACCAAAACATTTTGGACAATTCCATGCTCCCAAGTTTGTGGGAACAGTTTGGAGCTGGCCCCTTCCTCTTCCAACATGACTGTGCACCAGTGCACAAAGCAAGGTCCATAAAGACATGAATGACAGAGTCTGGTGTGGATGAACTTGACTGGCCTGCACAGAGTCCTGACCTCAACCCCAAAGAACACCTTTGGGATGAATTAGAGTGGAGACTGAGAGCCAGGCCTTCTCGTCCAACATCAGCATGTGACCTCACAAATGCGCTTCTGGAAGAATGGTCAAAAATTCCCATGAGCACACTCCTGAGCCTTGTGGACAGCCTTCCCAGAAGAGTTGAAGCTGTTATAGCTGCAAAGGGCGGACCGACGTCATATTGAACCCCATAGACTAGGAATGGGATGGCACTGAAATTCATATGCGAGTCAAGGCAGGTAAGCAAATACTTTTGGCACTATAGTGTAACAATGTGATGCGAAATGGGTGATTGTATTTGGGATTCATACTGCCTTCACGTGCTATTGGGAAGATAATCATTTCACTTGCGAATTTGAAATTACGAGTGTGTTATGTTCAAGTGCTTTTGTTGAAGGATGAAATGAAAATGAGAAATGGCTGACACAATTTATTGTGACCTGCTAGGTAAAAGTTTTGGATGTGTTAATCCATCTGCTATGGCCTTTTTGGGTTTTTTTGGAAATTTCTTTTTGCAAATTGTGTATACTATAAACGTGCAAAATCATCCGCTAACAGCTGACAGCTAACAGCTTTTCCCAGTTCTCCAGTGGAAAATACAATATGAGAAGGCTTTCATGTGCAATTGTCAAGTTCATAAGTAGCATTTACCATAACTGCCATTGCACATGAAGACAGGATACCCCCAAAAGCAGCATCCAGGAAAAGTCTAGTCATGTAGAAGCAAAGATGGGTGGAGAACCACCAGTTTATGAGTAAAAAATTCTAGAAATGTACAAAAACAATTTTCCTCAAAGAATAGGAAGCATGGATATCCTCTACCATGAAAATGAATGAAAAATCTCTCATCCCTCTGATGACACTGCATCAAGAACCATCATTCATCTAGAGCTGATAGAACCACATGGGTCAGGATGACTTTACAAAATCTCTGCAATATGGGGTGAAAGACACTAACATCAGTTCAAACTTCACTGTACCAAAAGGTAGCCTCATGTTAACCACATAATTGCTTGAACAAAATAATGCATGTGCATGAAATAATACAAATCATCTTTCAGGCTATTAGTGGGTATATATTAAATAAAATAAAACTAAATTGCATAAAAAATGTTTAATATCTAGTGACTGAAATTTTCTTCAATGTCATTTTTTCAAGGGATAAATAACACTGGTCTGTAGGGGTGTAATGATGCACTTGTTTGTACCGAACCGTTTTGGTTTGGGGCCTTCAGTACAATATGGAGGTGTACTGAAGAAATACATGTAGCCTATTTGAAGAACGCAAACACTTGGGAAGCAGGGTGGCCACAAGCAGAACTCATGTGCATGGTTTCCGCTTTATACATTCAGCAGCAGTGAATTCTCAGCGCCGCTACAAAAAAACCCAAAAGAGGACAACAGAGTGTATAATGGGCACAGATGTCATCGGATGTCAGGTTAATGTGAATAATCCATGAAATACATAAATCAGTTTCATGCATACGACTCAGCAGCGACTGTATATTTTATTGAAGTGTATCTAAACACGAAAAAAGAAGAAAATAATAAATGTTCTGTGTCCGACAGGGGCACCTTATACTCCCCCTTCATTGGTCTCCTGTACTGTACTGAAAATGTATCGAACCGAAGACCCCTGCACTGAAAACATACTGAACCAAAATTTTTCTGTACCATTACACCCCTACTGGTCTGTAATTGCAAAATTATTTCAACATAAAAATAGTGAAATTTAACAAAATTTTTGTCACTATAAAGGAAAATTAAGTCAAAAGTGCAGTAGTGTAAGAAGCAGTAAGTCAAAATGGGAAATTCTCTGAATTAATCAGAGAATGGGTTTTACTCAGTAGAAATGTTACTTTACAATACGGTCACTTTTTACAGTCCTTCTAATACAAGATTCATAAACATATAATATACATAAACCTGTGTGTATATGTAATAGCACTTCATCATGTATGTTTAAAACACTAGCTAACCAGTACTCTGTCCTTTGTTTCCCAATTCATCTTAGAAAAATATGCAAGATTTAGCACATTTTGTCACTGAAGCAGATAATTTATTAAAACTTTACAAAAAAAAGTAGATCAGTGTAAATGCATTGTGCCAATTTTTGTAATTGGCTCTGTCTTTCTGCAAATGACTGTTCCCATAGAAATCCACAATCAGTTGACCTCAGTTGTCATTCTTTTTTGAATCAAAATCTTCTTATTGATATTTATTTATGTATTCTAAGATCAACCCCTTACATGTGTGCATGCAAATGTAGAAGTGCTCATACATTCAGGTGCAACACAAACTAAAAAAAGAACTACACTAAAAACACACAAAAAAACCCACCAAAAACTTAAACACCCTCCCAGCCATTGCCACCACGGCTATCTCCATTTGTCATTCTTTCAAATACTAAATACTCAGAACATGTTCACTATGATTATTAAAAAAAAAAAAAAAAAAAAGATGTCACTAATGCGGAGCAATGTCTTTATAACTAATTAAAAACTAAGAGTAATAGCTTTGATTCATTTCAACCCCATCAAAAGTTGAGCAGATACAATGACAAAAGCCTGTCATTGAAAAGCAAGGCTGTCCTTCATATTTGTTTTATTTCCACCACTAAGACAAAGAAAAAAGATGAGGAAACATAAGAGGACAGTGATACATTACAGCTAGGGATGGGAATTAATAAGAATTTAACGATTCTGATTCCATTATCGATTTTGCTTATCGATCCAATTCCTTATCAGTTCTCTTGTCGATTCTCATTGGGTGAGGGAATAAAAGAGTACAAATGAGTTTGTTTGCAATAACTGTCTTTCATATTTCCATCTCTGCACAGAAAATATAATGTATACAGTATGCACAAATGACGCCGGGCCTGGTTCAGGAAGGGGGGATGTCACATCGTATGACCTTGTGAAAGTGAAACTTAAGATGCTTGCGTACTAATTCCTCTATGTTTTCCACTGTCATGCACCTCATTTTTCTTTTCCCTACCTTTGGAAACTTTTATTTGAGGGGGGAAGATGCAAATGACATTGCTGCAAATGAATTGCATGCTGTATGGACAAATGTTTTAGCATATTGAAGGTATTTCCCCCCCACTGAAGAAATGGAAGCTTTGCAAGTGTTACAAGTGGCCCTGGTGTCATCTTTTCCCATGAAATATATTGATACTTCGGAGCAACTCTGACTCGACGCCATGTTGGATACGTTCTAAACCAAACCAATGCAGCCTATGTGTGATGTCATCTCGCATATGCAATGAAGGGTTGATTCCCATCCCTAATCACAACTAAAGCCAACCAGCACATCCTTTTCTTTTTAAAAAAAATTAGGATCACATATATGAAGGTGGTGTCTTGCATTAATATTCTTTCTGAGGTCAGCGACTACCGCTTTTCTACTTGCCAGTATTTGTGCAAGGCCTAAGACAAAGTATTAATGGACTTTCTTTGCTATTTCTTTCAGCCTAAAATTACATTAAAAATGATATTTTTCTCTGTGGATTGTACAATAGGAGTGGGAAATAATATGCACAGTCTGTGTCTTTGTGTACAGCACCTTCTCATTGTGAATCCATATAAATAGTTGGAGCAGTGTTTGAGCACAAACATTGTGATAGCAACACTGGCTAAAGCCACCCACTGGGGGCCGCTGAATAATACATCAAGCTGACTACATTCCCCTTATGCTTGTGTTAATAGTGTGTGTGTGGGTGTGTGTGTGTGTGTGTGTGCATGTGTGTGTGTGCGTGTGTGTGTGTATGTGTGTGTGTGTGTTATGTGTGGATGCAGGGGCACATGCAGCACCAACACCTGCATAAGAGCATATTATTAGTTAGGACAATAAACTTAGCTTGCCGGTGCAGTGAAGGGACTGTTTGAGTGAGTTAATACATGCTGCTTACAAAAGCTTACAAGCGGGTAAACATCGAAAACACCGGTCCACAAGAAACTGAGCATTGAATGTCTGCACTGTAGTGTTTCCAGGAGATGTGTTCACATTGTGTAGGAGGTGTGAGGCAGCAGGATGATGAAGATAACTCCTAGTAGACAGAGATTTTAACTGACAGATGAAGCACACTTTAGAGGAGCTAATGTCTGTATAAGTCTGTACTTGAATACAGTTACAATCACATTATGGACTTACTTACAGTTAATGTCAGAGGTTTACATACACCGTGAATAAATGAATTTAATAACTCTGTTCTATAAACAAGTTTTTCATTGCAGACAATGGTTGGGCGTTATCAATCTTTTTTAGTGTTAAGGACAATGTATGGCAATTTTATTTCTCAAGATAAAGCACGACTCAATAATAGCTTTCTTTAAAATCTATGCAATGCAATACAGTACTATGCAAAAGTCTTAGGCAACCTTAAGCTTTGTTGTTTATTGTAGGATTGTAATACAAAATCTGAAATAAAATAAAAAATGAAATAATAAATCAGAATTATCACAATATAATATACAACAATATTCAGATTGTTTTCTGAAATGCACATTTGTTTTTCATACTGTTTACATATTTTATATATATTCCAGTTGTACATATATTACTTGAAGGACTGAGAAATGGAAATGTGTGGTCATGCATTTCAGAAAAAAAAATCTGAATACTCTAGAAGGTATATATAGGATCATCTGGACAGAGAAAAGGATGAAAGGCCATGAAAGCCTCGTGGACATTCTGAAGGCGTGTGATATAACACAAGATTATTTAAGAAAACATACAGTCGACCCAAGAGAGTTCAAGATTTACTGAATCCAAATAGAGGTCACTCTAAATACTAGTAACAGAAGCTGCACAGTTCATATTTGTGTGTGTATGTGTGTGCTTCAATACTTTGCACATATTCCCTGCTTCTACTTACTTTTTAGCTTACCGGTCGATAGGCTGTAAGCTATTGTCGTCATGCGGCGTCCGGTGGCGGCGTCTGTCGTAGTCTGTCGTCTGTCATCCGTTACAAAACTTTCAATCGTCTTCTTCTCCGAAACTACAATTCCGATTGGCTTCAAACTTGGTATACAGCTTCTTTATGATGATGTCAACAAAAGTCAGTGAAATTATTTGGATCCGGATCTGATTCTGGATTTGGTGTGACTTTTAAAAATTTCCCCACTGTAAGAGATAGGAAGTGGATCGATGCAATAACTCAGTAAATATAAATGATATCAAGTTGAAATTTCTACAGTTCAGCCCTGATGGGGAGATGACCAAAACATAATGGCCACATGCTGATCAGGATCTTCTTCTGGATCTGGGAACTTATGGAAAATTTAACATGGGCTCTTATGCGGAAAAAATTTCAATCGTCTTCTTCTCCGAAACTAATGTTCTGATTGACTTCAAACTTGGTATACAGGTTCTTTATGATGATGTCAACACAAGGTATTGAAATTATTTTGATCCAGATCTGATTCTGGATTTGGTACGACTTTGAAAAATTTTCCCATTATAAGAGATAGGAAGTGGATTGATACAATAAATCAGTAAGTATCAATGATGTCAAGTTGGAATTTGAATTTTTTACAGATCTGATCGGAATATGACCAAAACACGGGCTATTTCTGTAATTTAATAAATACACATAACTGGGTGATAATAAATGGTATCTGGATACATTTCCCAAAGCTTTTAATTCGGCCGGTAAGCTACAGGTCCATTGGTCCTATTTTTTGATCTTACTAGAAATAAAGACATGTGCATTACAACCCTGCAAAAACAACTAAGCTAAAGGCTATTTAAGGCTTTTACACAATATTGTATGTGCAGATTCAACAAATTAATGCAGATTTAACAAGTTAACAAGTGTCTCACATGTCTATAAAATTTGTATTTTAAGTTATGCCTCATTTTACCATGTCTATGTAATTCAGGTGGTTTCAATGTCAGTCACTTTCAATACAAATGAGCTGTTGCTGACCATGTGTATTTCCTGTTGGTGTCATGGATACTACCATGTAGACACCCTGCTATGGTGCCAGGATGGTTTTGGTAGCTCAGCTTAGTGTGGTGGTCCTGGAGAACTTGCTGATGTCAGTGGCTGTATAGTTGTATCACAAATATACAGAAAGTGTCTCTGGCAAATGTGTGTCTCATTCATTCGTCATTCATTATCTGAACCCGCTTTATCCTCACTAGGGTCACAGGAATTGCTGGAGCCTATCCCAGCTACTTATGGGCAAAGGCGGGGTACACCCTGGACATGTGACCAGTTCATCGCAAGGCTGATATATTAAAATTATAAATTAACCAATTAGTGCATGTCTTTGGATGGTGGGAGGAAGCCGGAGTACCTGGAAAGAACCCACACAGACATGGGGAGAACATGCAAACTCCACACAGAAAGGTCCCACCCCCATCGACTGGTGTTGGAATGGAACCCAGGTCCTTTTTGCTGTGAGGCACGAGTGCTATCCACTGTACCACCATGTCACCCAGTGTGTGTTCACACTGTGTGTTTCAGTAGTTCAGTATTGTTTTCAGAGCTCCCAAACCTGTTTTATAATTGAAAAGACACAATATGTCTCCTTTAAATAAAATAAATCTCTACTGGGAAACAATGAGTGGAGAAATACATTAAAATCTATGCATTACAATAAGCAAACAGGTCGTATTTGGATTTTTTATTAAGGAAGAATAGAAGTACTCATCTAAATTTTACAATGTATGTATCTTTCACAATTTTCAGGAAGCAAAACATTAGTTAATTATATTAATTTAATATATCACCAAGAACCATTTCCAATATTTTATTTCTGTATATAGAGTTTTGGAAATATATATTTTCCGTTGTGATAAAATTTTGAAGACCATTTCTGTTAAATCTTCAATGTGACTTTTAAAGTCATCAAAGTTGTCTTGTGTGCAAATCTTAAATTATGCTTGAAAAATCAATGACAACTGAAAATGACATTTTTTCAATTAAAAAAAAAACAAAACATGTAAATGAAGAGCATCTGATGTGGAAATTGACCTTCCAAAAACAGAGCATCCAAAGGTCATTTGAGGGGGAGCCACGGGTATATTAATACCAGTATCTAGGGACTGAAGTTAGTAAATGTTCCTGTTTTTAACTTCATTTCCCATCATGCAGTGTGGTACTGCGCTTCTGGTCAACCGAGCAACGTGATTGTAGAGCTATTGTATTCCGAAATGACTATTATCTCCCAAAATATTGGTCCTATGAACTTGCCAAGATATTTAATTTGGAGATGGGACTATTCCTCAACTGTAGGTACCAAATTGGGCAGTTAAAAACATCTCAATTTCTCAGAACTGTGCAGACACACACACACACACACACACACACACAAACACAAACACAGATGCTCTGAGACCTTCTAGTATTATGATGTAGATTTTTATAGAAAATCATAGGTGGTTTCAGCAAAACAGTAAAGATTTTTGTTTGTTTGTTTCAGCTTTTATTTTAATAGTCTCAGCGTCAATAAATCACGGACACACATTTTAATGCACTTAAATAACTAAATGTCTGTAAACTCAAAACACAAGTATAGAAGTCAGTACATGCATTCCATAAAGATGTTTCATGGTCATTTTGAAGTAAATAGCAAAATTCAAGTCTTCAAAAAAATGTTTTACCTTCACTTGAGGTTTAATATGTAATATTAGGGGAACAGTTATTCACATCTTCTCAGATCAGACAGTCCTTTGAAATGCTGAAAAGTCTCTGGTTATGGCAACAGGTAGTATGAACTGATGAGACCAAATTATTCCTTGGTCTCATATATTATATTATTTATTTACTTTTAACTTATTAAGTAAATATGCAAGTTTTTTTTGGTTTTTTTTTTTTAGATTTTTAACTGATTGACTAGTAAATTAATTGTCTCTTATATATTACATGTTGCATGATACATGTTGTATGCTATATGTATGTATGTATTTATGTATGTATGGTTTTTTAGAGTATCTGTTTGGAGGTGCACCTAAATTTCATTTTATGGAAATACAGTCTTATCTTATCTTATCTTATCTTATCTTATCTTATCTTATCTTATCTTATCTTATCTTATCTTATCTTATCTTATAACAATCACAGCCATTTCTGATGGAAAACAGTTACAGAATTCTTTACTTTTTCTACTCGTTTTAATATGTTCTCATCCAATGTAGCCTATAGCAACACCGTCAGGCAACATTATGCAGCACATTGTTCGTTTTTTTGACATATAAGCACATCTATCAACAGCGAGTAAAAACGCAATCTTCGTACATACAGTTGTCAGTGTTTTTGAATTTATCTTCTCTAACCCAAAGGTGTTTTTCACTTATCTTTTTCTCTTGTGGCTTTAGACATGAGGATCTTAACCAACCAAGATAACATTGTTATTTGTGTGCATGCAGGTGTGTGTGTGTGTGTGTGTGTATGTGTGTGTGTGTGTCAGGTCCATGATGCATGTCGGACATTACGCAGATCCCCTGCTGCCCGGCTGACTGCTATCACTGTGATGTGGCTGAATAGGCACATGTTGCCACACATATACTTCCATCTTTCTCTCTTTTTGCAACAATGAAACATGCATGACATCTCCTTGTACATACACACACACTGATGCATGTGCATATACTTAAACACACAAAAATCTAAATTAAATAGATACAGACATGTGAGAACAGTATGTAATGTGTGTTGGTCCATCTGCTCTACATTCCCTGATTGATTTCACCATAAAATTGTGCTCAGTAGCCACCCATTAAAACTCTGATCTCATCGATATGTGTGCAGCAATTTCAGCGTGCAGCACTGAATTATTCACCTCCTCCTCTTTCTCTCACACTCGTTTGCTCTCTCCCTCTTCATTTTTTTCACTGTGCATCCTTTTTTCCTTCCCTGTACTCCCGTTTTTCCTTTTCGTCTCACTGTCATGAACCCCCTTAATTTTTGTACCTCTATATCTCACTACTTTTTTCTTTCTCCTGTCCTCTTTCTTATCTCTGTTCTCACTTCCTCTTCTTTCCATCATCACCTTCGCTCCCCTTCCCTTTCTCTTCTGTTCTCTTCTCCTCCCCTCTCTCTATCTCTATCTCTCTCCAGTACCGTCAGCCCTGAGGCAAGTCTCAGCCATCACTCCTCTTCATTTATTAATACCTGTACTCATACCACAAGTGCACACAGCATCCTCACATTTCTGTCTGCTGTTCTCACACACGTCCACATTTGCCTGCTGCACAAATGTCCCAGAGGATGCGAGGTGCCCCGAGTGTCCACACACTCACACCCGCTTAGTGTGCAGGAAAATGCCCTTTGTAAAAGGACAGGGAGCATCAATCTCCCAGCTAAGTCAACCTACAGTTTGATGCGCTTTTTGTAGTTCTGCTTTTCTAAGACTCACACTTTAAACAGTCTAATAGATCTAGTTTAAATTGTTTCACATTTGTTGTTCATTAGATAAATTGGTTTATAACAATCCATCAATACTAATTGTTTACCTCATTACACTTTCCTCTTACACGTTGCTAAATGGCTTTCATTATTTTCTTTCATTGGTATTCTTTGGTTTTGCTCCTAATAGCAGAATAATTTGACATTGCCAAGGTTCTTATTGTCTAATCTACGAACAGTAATTTCTGTTACACGAAAGGCTGCTGCCACTACTTCAAAGAGATAGTGAGCTCATGTAAAGAAAAAAGATGATTTCTGTCAGTGATTCCTTGCTCTCTAGTCGTAGTTTTTACATAGGTCTCAAAGGACTTTTGTGTTTCTGTACACACACTAGTCCCAATCAGTACACAGCTTATAAAAAGATATTATAATAATATAAACAGAATTATTAGCATGAAAAGGAGATACATTTTAATTGATGCTTCATTTCTTCACATTTGGAGTACCAAAACAAGCAGCAGCCCAATCTAGGTTTTAGACAGAGTTTCAGCTATACATGCATATATAACATAAGAAAATATCATGTCAACAAATATTCATCACAATTCATCTATATACACGTGAATGAGGCAAAGCAGCCAAATGTTTCAAGTCCATGTCAATTAGAATCACTTTGAATGCATTTAATGAGACCACCTCCTTAAGTTTCAGGGTGCTTGGTTCCAAGCAGAGGGGTTGTGGGCTGTGGTTTGAAAAAAAAAATCTTCAGGTATTTCGTTTTGTTGTAAATCCAGTAGCCAATTGTCAAAACTGCTTTCCACAGTCTGCATCATTGTGCTACACACTGGCAAAGGGAATCAGCTCACACCTAACATCATATCATACTGTCTGAATAACTTGATGGTGACCAGATGTATAGGTGAACCAAACATGTTTACAGCCAAAGTACAAGAAAACTGTTTTGGTCATTTTAATACAATTAATACAAGGACAAAAAAATGGGAACTATTCCTATATGCTGGGCGGCAGCTCCACTTTAAACCTCCAATGAAAGCACGGCTTCAAATCACTTGGGTACCAAAAGTTTAAGGACCTACATTGATACTCATTAGTTTGCTGCTGCATACAGAAAGTGCACAGTCACATAGAAATTGAGTAAATACAGTTACAAACAACTTATGCAAATGTTGTCATGACTACAGGACAAGTAATTTTATTTTTCATATGTTTTTGCAGTCATTTTTAAATAGCCTTTTGCATCCTTTATGGACCAGCTGCCACTGGTAGGAAGATAATAGGAAAATGTAGCTTCCTGTTTTTCAGTAGACTGCTTATAGATCCTAAAGTGTGGCTGTTAGTTGGACAGGTTCTCCTGACTCGCAGCTGTTCCCTTGAGCTTCCTCATGCAGCTATATATAGCTCTTCATATGGTGTAATGATGCAGTGAGGACAGGGTTGGAGGGCAGTGACATTGAAAGCATTTTGACTCATGTGTCGCCAAGATGTGAATTGTGCCAGTGATGGAAAAGTGCCATGTATGTACTGGTTGCATGTTAGGGTGCATGTGTTTTGGTATGACATAGAGGGACTAAATGTGCAGTGTCAGTTTGAGGGTGACGTGCTTTAATGTATATGTATGGGCTCCAGCTCTACCCTCCCTCCTTAGATTGGGCAGACCAGTGTTCAAACCACATGCTGTTCCTGGGCTTTGTTTTTTTTTTTTCCTGCAAGAGCATCAGGAATGTTTATGGAGCAGAGAAATCGGCCTTGGATCTCTGTCTTTTGGGGTGAACTTAGCGCCATCTGGAGGCCATCACACTCACTGCAGCATCATAGTTCAGTCCCTCAAGACCGTGTTTGGTTCTGCCCATGACTGACTGTGGAACTGGCCATTTTATTGAATTTGATGATCCATTACTGTTCAAATGGAGGTCCAGCTCCCTCAGGGCAAAGGCGATATTGCATAGGCAGCAGGGTAATCACTAGGAGATTACAGTACCTGCTGACTTTATTGTCATTCTGATATATATAAGCCAAGGTGGTAAGAGCTTTATAGATTAAAAATATACATCAGTGATCCCATCTTGGTAGTTAATGATTTCCAGCCCGCCCACTGCTATATGGATTGCAAAAAGGCCGCAACAATTACTCCATGGTGATTAAAAAAAAATGCATGATGAACTATGCCCGAGCTATGTAATAAAGAGTGCTGCATATGTAAACACATAGTCACTGCGATCAGTCACAAGCAAATGAGGATTTATACCTGCAATAAGGAGCCTGTGTGGGGAAATGATGAAGATGATCAATGCAGAGCAGAGCTTTCACAAAGACATGTTCTGAGTGTGTTTGCCAAATTGCAGTTTGGAGAAAAACACTCATCATCTGTCATGCTAGCAGCATTATTCATGTTCTACATTCATTTTATGAAATATGTTAGGTATATGTTTAATCTCATTTCATTTCAGAATTGTAGGATTTTTAAATACATTTTGATCCAAATTTTATTACGTCCGTAATTGTATAGTCACAGGCTGTACTGTTTCTGTTCATTATGATGAACAGCAGCTAATTTTGATTTAGATATTGATTGCCAGTCATAGTTCTTGAAAACAATAAGACGTGATGCAAAATAAAAAAATATATTACTCCTTAAATGCATTAAAATTAAAATAGTGAATCTGGATTCAGAATGTAAGGAGTAGAGAGTATCGATGTATGTGTTCAAATGTAGGGGGTAAAAGAAAAATGTAAATACTGAAGTGCAAACATCTGGGAACTCTCCTTAAGTACAGTTATTTTCCACATCTGTCACCAGTGGTGTTCTTTGTCCATTGCAGTTCAGAGTGAAGCCTCATTATATGAACCCCGTTTTTTTTTTTTTTCTCAGCGAACACCTATCCTGTTCCTTCTCCTTTTTCCTCCACGGAGAGAGCAACGTGTGCACAAGTGTAGAGATCGCCCAGCACCAGCCTGCATATCACATCAAGGAGCACCACATACGCCTTGCGCAGACCTCCATCACACCAGTGCAAGGTAACAGCACCACTCTGTTGTTTGTGTTCTTCTCTAAATATAAAGAAAATCATGTAAATATTTTACACTGAAGATTCAAAAAGGGCAAGATGGAAAGGTATGAGAATGCACAATAAAATTATGATGTTAACAAAATCAGACATTGCTATAATTATACTAATATCACTATTAACCCTTAAAGACCCAAAGCTACTTTTGTGGCAGTTCCCAAATGAATTCTTCTCTCTATTTAACCTTTCTAAAGTGATTTATCACTATTAATTTAATATTATCATCTGTTTTTTTTTGTTTTTTTTTTAATTTTTCAATGAAAATGGGATATTTTCCTATATTTCTATTATTTCCCAGTTTGGGATAAATAAAGTGCATCTATCTATCTATCTATCTATCTATCTATCTATCTATCTATCTATCTATCTATCTATCTATCTATCTATCTATCTATCTATCTATCTATCTATCTATCTATCTATCTGTCTGTCTGTCTGTCTGTCTGTCTGTCTGTCTGTCTGTCTGTCTGTCTGTCTGTCTGTCTGTCTGTCTGTCTGTCTGTCTGTCTGTCTGTCTGTCTATCTATCTGTCTGTCTGTCTATTGATCTGTCTGTCTGTCTCTCTGTCTGTCTGTCTGCCTACAGGTACATCTCAAAAAATTATATCATGAAAAAGTTCAATATTTTTTGTCACTCATTTCAGAAAGTGAAACCCTCTATTATATAGACTCACTAGACATAGAGTGAAATATTTCAAGCCTTATTTCTTAAAATTTTGATGTTTATGGCTCACAGAGAATGAAAACCCAAAATTCAGTGTCTCAGAAAATTAGAATATTGAGAATATTGCTTAAAATCAATAAAAAAAAATTGATATTTAAACAGAAATGTCAGGCTTCTGAAAAGTATGTTCATTTGTATGTACTCAATACTTGGTTAGGCCTCCTTTTACATGAATTACAGCATCAATGTGGTGTGGCATGGAGGCAATCAGCCTGCGGCACTACTCAGGTGTAGCGGAAGCCCAGGTTGCTTTGATAGCGGCCTTCAGGTCATCTGCATTGTTGGATCTGGTGTCTCTCATCTTCCTCTTGACAATACTCCATAAATTCTCTATGGGGTTCAGGTCAGGTGAGTTTTCTGGCCAATCAAGCACAGTAAGACCATGGTCATTGAACCAGCTTTTGGTACCTTTGGCATTTTCCTGCTGGAAGATGAAATCAGCATCTCCATAAAGTTTGTCAGCAGAAGGAAGCATGAAGTGTTCTAAAATGTCCTGGTAGATGGCTGTGTTGACTGTGGACTTCAGAAAACACAGTGGACCAACACCAGCAGATGCTATGGCAGACCAAATCTGTGGACTGTGGAAAGTCCAAAGTCCTCTTTTCAGATGAAAGTACATTTTGCATGTCATTTGGAAATCAAGGTCACAGAGTTTGGAGGAAGAGTGGAGAGGCAAAGAATCCACATTACTTGAGGTCCAGTGTGAAGTTTCCGCAGTCAGTGATGATTTGGGCTGTCATGGCATCTGCTGGTGTTGGTCCACTGTGTTTTCTGAAGTCTACAGTCAACGCAGCCATCTACCAGGACATTTTAGAGCACTTCATGCTTCCTTCTGCTGACAAACTTTACGGAGATGCTGATTTCATTTTCCAGCAGGACTTGGTACCTGCCCACACTGCCAAAGGTACCAAAAGCTGGTTCAGTGACCTTGGTGTTACTGTGTTTGATTGGCCAGAAAACTCACCTGACTTGAACCCCAGAGAGAATCTACAGAGTATTGTCAAGAGGAAGATGAGAGACACCAGATCCAACAATGCAGATGACCTGAAGGCCACTATCAAAGCAACCTGGGCTTCCATTACACCTGAGCAGTGCCACAGGCTGATCGCCTCCATGCCACACCACATTGATGCAGTAATTTACGTAAAAGGAGAACCAACTAAGTCTTGAGTTTCTAGAAATGAACATACTTTTCAGAAGCCTGACATTTCTGTTTAAAATATCAATTTTGTATTGATTTTATGCAATATTCTAATTTTCTGAGACACTGAATTTTGGGTTTTCATTCTCTGTAAGCCACAAACATCAAAATTTCAAGAAATAAGGCTTGAAATATTTCACTCTATGTCTAAAGAGTCTATAGAATATATAGGTTTCACTTTCTGAAATGAGTGACAAAACTATTAAACTTTTTCATGATATTCAAATTTTTTTGAGATGTACCTGTATCTGTCTGTCTGTCTATCTGTCTGTCTGTCTGTCTGTCTGTCTATCTAATTTACTGATCGTGTAGCTGTTCATAAAAGTTCAGAATAAATTCAAAGGCTACATCAAACTGGGAAAAAAATGAGGAAAAAGTGACTTTTTCAACAAAGTATATCATTAACTGAACATAAAAACATGCATCTCCATCCACTGTCATTGATCAGACTCCATTGGTTTTACTGGTGGATCAGTGTTGTAGAAGATGATGGTGTTTCCATGCTCACTGTGGAGCTTCTGAATGTCCAAATGGGTCATAACTGATGACCATGAAAAGATGAAAAATTGCACTTTACACCAATTATTTACATGTATTGATAGGTTTAGTGTCATTGTAAGTCAATATCCACTTAATTAAGATGGCCAAGAAACATCACCTTTGTTTTTAGTGCCAATATAATCAGCTTCACTATTATATGACACACTGGCACACTGAACCTTTATCTCACGGCTCAAACTCATTTTACTTCAGGGGCCACATTCGGCCCAATATGATTTCAAATGGCCTGGATCAGTGTAATAATAACAGAGAAATCAGTAAAATTACATGCTGAAAACATTTGCATCTACAAACTATGGTTTAAAAAATGGAATAATATGAACAACCATGAACAACCTTAAATTTCTTGCAAAATATTAGTGAAATCTTAACAATATTTTGCCTCAGTTTATCATTTATACATGTGCATTACATCTTACAGATCATGGTGGATTTACAAATAAACAAAACATTTAGTAACAGGCAATATTGGTAAAATTGCATTTCCTTCTCCCAAGACATTTCATGTTCATATTCGTTCAGATTGTTCACACTTTTTTGTGAACGGATAGTGTGTAAGCGTAATTATTTTCATTTTTTACACTAAAAGAAAAATAAATATTTGCACTTGTCATCATTTATAGGTAATTATTATAGGATTTTACTGTAATTTTTGCACTTCATCCTGCGGGACGGATTGGACACTTTGGCCCGCAGGCCATATGTTTAGATCCCCTGCTTTAACTAATACAATAAGTTTTGGTTCTACCAGCTTGCCCTTATTCTTGTTCTCTAAAAGTCTGTTTTCACCCTCCCTCTGCAGTGGTCTTGAGTCCATACGGCCTGAGTGGTACTCTAACAGGTCAGGCCTACAAGATGAGCGACCCTGCAGCACGGAAGCTGATGGAGGAATGGAGCTACTTCTACCCCATGGTACTTCAGCAGAAAGAGGGAGGCGGGGAGAAGGAGAAAGACACTGGCCAAGCTTATGATCGCAACTGTCATGTGGCAGTGGAGGTTATTGTAGGTACGTGTCAAACATTTTTCATTGTGGAAGAATTTTAACTCATCCAGTTAGCCTTTTGTTGTGTCCAGTCCACGCTGTAGCCATGTTGTATTATTGTAAAGTACACTGGAGATGTTTTCAGCATGAGAACACCAATAAAAGCACATCCGATCACAATGATGTTGCTCAGAGAGGGAGCTACAAATACACCGATTGCCTTCTGTCTCCAGGTAGTTTGAAAGGAGGTATTAGTGGACAGGGTGCTGTTTGAGTGCATTTGGGCAGTATTGATCCTCTTACTTTGTTAACACATCTCTGAGTGGAATAGACCGCTTCGGTGTCGACGTCGCAGTCTCCGTCACCGCAGTTGCACACACAGTTTGGTGGCAGAAAAACACTGTATGTCAACAGAGGTAAATGGAGAGATCGGAGAGAATAGAGGGAAAAGAGGAGGAAAAATGTGTTGCTGTGCTGTAGGTTGTCAGAATCGAAATGCTAGAAAAAAGATACCTTCACTTTTACCGAATACCGTTGTTAAAGACGCCATTTGAGTCAAACTGTACTGTACTGTGAACTTTAGTGCTAATTGATCACTGTTCTGGGGCATTAAACTACATTAAGTTATGTTTTTTAGTAAGCGCTTTAGAATGTCCCTCTTCTTCCACAGCTGTCGGACTGAAACAGCGTAACATCTTCAAACCATCGACTTGTGAGTGCCATGAGTTTCACGTAGGGCTGACGTGCACTGACCTTACAAGAAAATAATTCATGAAGTGGCCGTGGGTCTGACGTAGGAAGGTCTCAAGGCACCCTTACGAAGACCGTGACAACTGTATATGGTGTTATTACAACTCAAACGGCCAACATTTTACTCAACAAAAATTCAGATTTTTACACAAAATACATCCTCCTTTCTTTTCTCAAAAAGAGTTCAACTGCTCTGTTGTACACATTATCTATGGGGTACTGGGGTCGTAGTTCGTGGAGTGAAAGTGACGGACAAATCCTTTTCCTGGTTGTGACCAGCTTGCTAGCTTTGAAATTGTCCGACCGTTCTTAAAGATGTCCAGCTTTTCTGGAAAACTCCATCTTGAAAATGGCTCTGACAAAAATTCTGCTTCCAAATCCATTTCTTCTCCTCCTTCAGCCATTGTGGGTTGACAAAACAGCGATTAAACAAACACAACTATATTTTTCTTTGTGCAGCTCGCTACAGATGCAGTTTGCCAGCTTTGGCTAGTACACTCTCTGACTATCCAATCACAGGGTGTGAATACACTGACGTCACCGTACGCTTGCTAGAGGGCCTTCGTGTTGCCAACTCAAAATCTGATTGGTTGAAGCAACAGTGTCATCAAGACTTATGCTTCACTAGAGGGCCTGCAGAACTGATTGTGAAGGCCTCCAGGCAGACTACTTTGACTTTGACCCTGCCTGGCAACAAATGATGGCTGAAATGTGATTGGTTAAAAGCTTTGATATGAAAAGACATGTCTGGAAGCAGCACAACCAGGGGAAAAGTTATGAAAGGAAGCAGACAGACCATTTGGAATTATTTAATAAGTATTCATGGACAAAATATAATTAACATCAGTCTGTGATTCAGATACTTTTTTAGGCCAGCAGAGAAGGCCTTGCAGGCCCTGACGGCCCACCACTGAGGAACTGTCAGGAAAGGTCGAGTGTTCAAGATACAAATATATACATAAGGCCATTAAAAACACACGGCTGAAACATGTGGTGTAATTTCCAGAAAATTATTTGCTCAGGTGCCTATTTGGTATATGTTGCTCACGAGATGAGTAACACAGTTAACAGCTGTACTTTTTTCATTCCCGACATGTGTGACATCGGTGTTTGGACTAATCCCTTAATGTTGGACATTGAGTCAAATCTCTTGTTTGGAGTCACGCTTGACTGATAACTTTAGGTGTGGTCAATAGCCTATATAAAGGCAGCAAAGAAGATTCCGAAATGTTTTTTCCAGCTCAAAATGCCTCAACTTACGATACAACATAGGGAACGCGCCATTGGCACGTTACATGCAGATCTGAGCTGTGGTGAAGTTGCTTGCCGTCTGCGCTGTCATCGCAATATCATAGTCATCCGAGTGCCAGATCAGTGTCAGATCAGATCAGATCCCCCAGAACAAGATTGAGAGACTTGTCAGTTCATACATCATTGCTGCACTGCTTGTTTGGAAGCCAGAGGTGGACATACCTGATATTGAATGTTGACGCTTTCTGAGTACCTGTCTTCAGTGCACTGAATAAACATGTTAAGTTGATCACCATTTGTCCACAATTCATTCTCTAATGACCAATGCTTCCCTCTTGAATATGAAGGTAACTCCAAACCAATTAATTTAATATATTTCCAAATATACATATTATTCTGACCCGTGTGTTTTTAATGGCACTAAGTATACAAATAAGCCTGCTTTGTTGTGGCAGCTTGAAATGATAGTGAAGAGGGTAATGTAAAGAGATGTGAAAATATATGGCACTGAGTGAGTGAGTGGGTGTGTGATTACATTAATGGATGAAGTCATTGCATATAAAACTACTTGTGGTAAATGATCAGGAATGACTTGACGAAGGAGTTGAGAATGTGAAGTGAAATGACTCATAGTAATTTTACAACTCTGTTAAACATTACAGTTGCAGTCATGAGACCTTTCAAAGATTCAAGCTGTTGCATCATACCAGAATATATTCTATATTTGTTTAATTTTAGGTGGAGTGAGGATGACCTACCCAGCAGCCTTTGTGCTCATTGCCCAGGGGGACCTACCAGTGGAGCCGCTCCCACCTGTCCCTGCAGCCCAGGGTCTCCTCAGAGAGCCCAACCACTGCAGCGTCCCCCTCACACCCCCGACGTCACCAGAACAACCCTGCTCAGGTAACAAACTCCACATCAGTCACCACAGTCAGTAGCTTAGAGGTTTCAGATTTTTACTAGTCTTACTTTACTTTACTTTTATTTCCATTTTAGTTTAGGTTTTTTGGTGCTAACCTTCCAGTATCTGGGTGAGCATATTTTGCACACTTTGCACTTCATGTTATAAAAGGTCATATTATTTTTCCAAATTTGTATTAGGTGAGGATACAAAAGTTGTTCATTTTTCCCACAATTTTTAAATCTGACCTGGCCACTAAAATCAACACATCGTAAACAATGGAAAATTACTGCAGTAGCACCCTTCTCCGAAGTGGGTTGAAAATTTGACGTAGCACAAAAAACAATAATGCATTTTTGTTGATAATCATTGACATATGCCAGGCTGCAAAAAAAAGCAATCCAAGGTTTATGTAATATATGTGTGTGTGTGTGTGGGGGGGGGGGTTGCATTAAAAAAAGTTTGTTTACATGACAAACATGGCATTTAATTTCTTTTAAAAATACAACTATTATTGAGTATTAATTTTTTTTTGGTTACAGCTCAAGTTGACGAAATACAAAAAAAAAAAAAAATTCTTACAAAGATAAAAACAAACTGTATCAAAAATATTTTGACATTACTACAGTGCTGTGCAGACATGCTTTTGGTGGTTAGAAGAACCTTTCTGGGCTGGATACCAGAGGGTTAAGTATATGCAGAATTTTAGATGTGTTTTTATTTATTTTAGTGTCTATTTATTAGTCTGATTCATTAATTAGCAAGAAATGCAAAAAATGTGGAGTTGAAAAAACAAAGCTGTTGATGTCGTGGCTAAATAATAGTGAAGTACATGGTTCAAACAATATGCAGAAGTGTAAGAAGCTACAGATTGTACTAGCGCGCATACAGTCACGTCATCAACCAAAAACTATTGTTTGTCTTTGATACGTAAAATATTAACAGAATGTGAGTTAAGATGCAGCAACTCTAGACAATGATGTTTGCTACTGTGTATGAATGTTATCTGATAGTTGCTCTTAGTTTGCTGATGGTACATTTACCAACAGCAACATAACAGTTATTTTATTAGTAGTAATGTACCAACAAATGAATATAAAGTTTGCTAAAAGTGTTTGAATCTAGACACAGTCTAGACATTTTCTTAACATCATATAAGAAAATTATATGTTCGTTAGTCATTAGTTTACTGTCATAAAGCTATGTTCGGAACGTTTCTGGACATGGATATTCTGACGTGAATTTTTACCTCCAGCTAATAACGTCATCATGCAAAACGTGCTTGCAGAACTCTCCAGAAACGTAACGACTGGTTGTAGCTTTTTGTATGAAATTGTGGCTGTATTGGCTTTTGCTTTAGAACATAACAACTGTTACAGCTATACTGTATGATGTGGCATTTTTACACTTTTCTTTTGTTATATTAAAATGCTCCTAATAAGCGTATGTTAAACTAAAATGTAAAAGAAATCCACCAGGTATTGAAACTCAAAAATGCTTAATTCTCATATATTGCTCATATTTCTGATAAAATTCTGACCAATCATTTTATTCAGTCTGAATAAAATAACTGGCCAAACCGGGCTGAGCCTCCTGTCAATTATCCATTATGGCCGTCAGGCATCCGATTCATTATCGCCGTCCCCGCATCTGAAATGGGTACCTCTGAATCTGACGCTGCACTCGTGCTGCTCCTCCTGTCACTGACCACAGTCTACTGTCAAGGATGTGTATGGATAGAACTCAAATGCACATGTGGAAGGGAAAAAATGGATTTGTTAACAGAAACAACAACCAAGGGGAACAAACAGGAGTCCGGTGAATGAAGGAAAAAGATATAAGTCCGGAAGTCAGCTGTCCTGGACTCCACAGACAGGTCTCAGCTCAGCTTTTATGACTGTGGGACTCATACAAGTATATGTACTTGGTGTCACACAATATATGATTATGTAGGATGACAAATGTATGGACTGTGACAACAACCTCAAATGTCCACGGAAAATTCGCGGAGGCCGCGTGTTCACAGTGCTCGCGCCCATCGCATGGACAACTCATCAGCTGGGCGATGTGAAGACACTGGCCCAGCGCTGCACAGGCCAGACCCTTAAATACAGGGTCTACAGATGAAACAGGAGCCGCGGCAGGTGGTTAATGTATCTGATTGCTGAGGGAGGGGTCCGCGGACACGCCGATGCAGACCTCCGCCTCCACCTCCGCTTCCACCGCGCGCATCAGTTGAGAGGAGGAGAGCTTCAGAGCTCAGGCAGGGGGAAGCGGGCGGGGCTTTGGAGGGAGGCGGGTTGTTCATGTTCAAACTTTCACCAAGTGCTGTGAGAAATGCCACATTGGTAGGTAAAGCTTTAAACAAAGAAATGTTTTATTTTGCCATTTTCCATTTCTTTTCCTGTGATACGCACTCTCCTCATTCTCTGTCTTACTCATTTAAAGAGCAGACAGGAGGGGTGAAACAAATTAAAATGCCACATATTTTACCTTTTAGTTCAGTTAACATTATTTTTCCACTGCTAGTCAATTTTTTGTGAGCTATAATATCCCTTATGCTTCCATATAAAACATTGCTCTGTTTGTTGTTTCTCAGCGGACAGTGGCTTTGTGACGTCAGCCTCCAGTGTCCCCACACCAGACAGCAGCATGGGAATCACAAACATCAGCCCAAAGCATTCTGGGAAGAAAATAACTTGTCAGGTGGTCCATCAGGCCTGGAGGGAGTGCTACGTTAATCAGCCTCAGCACGTGTAAGTAAATTTTGAGTGGGCTATTTCTGAAGTTTAGAGTATTATTGAAGTGCAGTGATGCAGATGAGCCCAGCCTCACCTGGCTGTTTGATCCCTGCAGACGGACTCAGCCCACTGATGTAATGCCTAAGAAAGAGGTGCCAAATGGAGTAACCACATGGGACTTCAATGATCTAGGGGCCAGAGCGCCCTGCAGCTGCTCCAGGTACTGACCAGGTTACAACATATTCAGTATCAGCAGCATATTATCATGCACTGTATCTAAAAATCAACTAAGATCTTCTGGATTAATGTATTTTGCAAATTGCCTCAAGTAAGACTTAACTCATAAAGACCCAAACAACTGCCAAAAGGCCAAAAGCATCTACTAACCTAAAATGTTTAATAACTGTTGATCCATTAATCCTATCAATACATGTAAATAATTGGTGTAAAATGCAGTGTTTCATCTTTTCATGGTCATCTGATATGGCCCACTTGGATGTTCAGAGGCTCCCTAGTGAACGTGGAAACACTGTCATCTTCTGCAACTCTGATTCACCAGTAAAACCCTCGGAGTTGGAGTGGATGGAGATATTTGTTTTATGTTCAGTTAATGATAATGCTATATTTTGCTGTAAAAGTCACTTTTTCTTTAGTGTTCTTTGTTTTGATATAATAGCCTTTGAATTTACTTTGAGCTATAATGAACATCTGCATGATCAGTGAATAAAAATATAAGAAAATACCTGACTTACACTGAAAAATGCAAACTGCAGAACATTATATTGTAATAAACGGTGATAAATCACTTATGAAAAGTTAGATTTAGAGGAAAAATCATTTGGAAGTTGACACAAAAGTAGATCTAGTTCTTTAAGGGTCAATAGTAATGTTAGTATAATTAAAGTAATGTCTGATTTCCTTCAACATGAACTGAAGATGTGAGACTCTATTACTTTATGAAAAACACCTACTTTGTCAGAGCAAGATCAACAAGATGATAATTATCAAATCCTTTGAAACTGGACTAAGCAGCAACATCTCCATAATAATTTCAACAGCTTATCTAATCTTCTACACTTATACTGTATGGACCAAAGTATTGGGACACGTTGAATTCAGGTGTTTCTTTTCTAATGGCTCTGGGCTACAAAACAATAATGACAAATGTCATAATATAGTTTCATATTGTGATAAACATCACTGCATTGTATTGGTTAGTTTTGTTTAAATTATCTTTGCTTCGAAAATGTCTCAGAGATGGTTTTAACTTTATTTCTGTCAACAGTGATTTGTTTTTTTTTGTTTTGTTTAATTTATCCATGACTGTGATTTTAAATGTTCTACTTTTAAATTTCTAAAATATTTTTCATACTGACTGTAAAAAATAATTTTCTACCACAACCGACCATCTACTTTCATGATATCTCACTTAGAAAGAAATATCTTCCATTAAACTTTAAGGAAATGTTGATGTTTCTAAACTATATGGACAAAGATATTGGGACACATCATGGCTACAACTTTTAAGATGTCCTGTTCATGCTGATTTGAGATATTATAAGGGGTCACACTAAATAATAACTTTAACCTTCGCAACACATTTAGTTTCCTTTTCTGTGTATCTTTTAAGACTGTGTACATATTTCCTGTATTTTCTTGTTGTATCTGAAGAAAAGACAATGAGAAATAAATATGTATGATCAGTTCAGTTTTACAATAACAACAAAGCTATAGGTTGCCCAATACTTTTGCACAGTACTGTGTGACTAATAAAACGTAAAAAGGGAGATTGTTGTTAATCCTTATCTCCATGATGCCACTGTTTTTCTGAGCACTGGGAATTTAGCTGCTTTGGTGCAGGTTTGCACTCTCTCTGTGTCCTTCCTTCTTTTTCTTCTATTTGTAATTTGTATGTCTTGGTTGTAGGTTGAAACAGCAGAAGCTGAATCTGACCAGCACATCCACTGCCAACTCCCAGACCAGTGCCAACTCCACTCAGTCATCAGGCCCATCCTCATACCCTCCCTCTACACCCAAACACAAGACCAGTGACAAGACAGAAAAGGCTGATAAACAGTCCAAGAGATCAGCCATGATCCCGTTTCACCACCGTGTGTCTGTCACGCAGGAGGCCCCTCTGGAGCAGGACTCAGCAGGAGGCCCTCAGCTTGGGGGACTCGTGGCTTTGGAGCCACCCTTAGAGTCTCTGGCCACTTTGCCAAATTGCAAGTATCCCAAGCCCCTCTCCAATAGCAGGAAAGCCCCTG
This sequence comes from Sphaeramia orbicularis, assembly GCF_902148855.1. Taxonomy (NCBI): domain Eukaryota; kingdom Metazoa; phylum Chordata; class Actinopteri; order Kurtiformes; family Apogonidae; genus Sphaeramia; species Sphaeramia orbicularis. Next base: position 67,435,454 of record NC_043968.1, on the reverse strand, counting down.
AATCCCTTCTCCCTTCTCCTGTGTCTCCTCTTCCACCCACACTCAGCCCACACCCCAGGGTGCAGGACCCAGAGGTCCTGGACGGGCCTGTGGATATGTCTGTCTGTCCAGATGGGACTACAGGGCTGGGGATGATGACCAGTGAGACAGCCGTGTATACTGCTTTACTGAGGCAGAGGGAGAATGGAGCCGGCTGGTGGAGAGGATTCAGGACCCCCAGGACTGATAAGACTGAATTCAAACCCCAAGAACTCCCCATTGATAACTTAGAGGAAGTGAGGACAGAGACGGCCACTGAGACAGCTCCACTAAAGAGGTAGGACAGGACAGAGCAGGAGATGCTGATCAGTAGAGTAGTTCTAACCCCTGAGAGTACTGGACAATAGAGCTGCACCTATCGATTATTTTGATAATCAATCAATGTATTGACAATTTTCTTCAATTTGATTCAATTAAACAATGTGAATGGGCAAGAAAAATGTAAAAAATATGAAAAAGACATGTGTGAAAATGACAAACAACTTGTCCTTTATTCCAGAATCAGCTGAAACGACAACCACAAAAAGTACTAAAATATATATATTTTTAAAAATCTATATACAAATAACAACAACAACAACAGTATAGAAGTATACGTGAAAATATCTATAGATATAAATAACAAAAAACAAGTCCAGTGACATCTACAAGCAATATGTGCACTGTGGTGTACAAAACATTTGGATCCAAGTTACTAACTTATGAACAACTTAAGATAGAACTAACATACAACTTAACTAATTCAACTAACAACTTAACTGTAGAAGTGTGATTATTCTGAAGGGATAGCTCAAGAAAGGCTTAAAATCCTGAGTAGTGTTGTTGTTTGTTAGAGACAAATATTTGTAATGTTTGTGTGAAAGCTTATAAGTTTGAAGGAGTAAGTGATTCCAATGTAGAAAAGTGAACATATAGACATTTTCTGCCTTTTTGTCCTTGTGTCTTCTGAGCTACACTCCATGTTGTTTGTATTGATCCTGGCATCACGTACATTACAATGAGTGTCCGTGTGAAACACAACAGTGGAACCAATGTTTAGCAGCAGTGAAATTAAGCAAATGAAGCTTGAAATTTGTAATTGAATGATTTTTTTAATTGATTCGAGTTGATTAATTGTTTCCGCTGAACTTGACAACATTACTGACCTGCAGTTCTCTTTCATTTTAGTCCATGTTGCCTTGCTCATTGAAGATGTTATTAGGTCTTTGAAAATGTTTGTTTTTGTCTTTGTTTCAGTAAAAAAATTTGTTACAATTTAGTTTCAGTCTGTTTAACTCCTCTTTGTACCTCTTCAGACTATACGCTCAAACACACAAGAGTTTTAAAATCTCAGAGGAGAGACTTCAAGAACATGTCCAGACACTGGGATTGTTCCAGCAGCCAAGTGTAGAGGCACTGCGGGAGCCCGGCGATGATCCCTACGACTTTAAAGAAGGCGACATCGAGTACACGTTTTCCACATCCAAGAGAGTAAAAGGCCAAGGACGAGAACCCAGCAAGAGGACCAAGGTGGAGCAAGTAATGTTTAAAAAATACTAAAAAGTACAAATTTTTGTCACTAGACACGAAGGGACACTTGTTTCATTGAAGAGTATTTTGTGCATAAATGAAGTTTTGCCAACATTCACATAATCTTTGTTTTAAAGATCTACACTTGCCTACACTTTCTGTCATTAAGTATTGTATATTTTTCCTGTCATACCTCCTCCAGAATGAAGAAATAACCAGCAATGGCACACTGCCCGATGGCAAAGATGCCATGTCCATTTTCAACTCTGCGCCAAAATCAGGTGAAACACATTCAGCATCATCACATCTACAGCATATACCCACATATCTACACTCTGCATAATATTCTGAATGCAGTTTTTTGCACATCGGAGAGGTGTAATGGCTATGCTTTTACGATTTTTTCAGAAGAGTCAGGGCAGGATGAATCAGCTACCAAAGTTAACCCTTCCCTGACCAGAGAAAAAGACCTGGTGGTCAACATCTCCGACTTAGACAACATATTTGATGAGGATGAAGAAGAACTCGGGGTGAGTATTATGACATGGCATTATGATATAAATACTTAACTCCAACACATGTTTTCTGCTTTAGTTCAAGTATAGAGCAACATATTTATTGCCTACACAACTTTACAGTATTGATACTTTGTAATGAATATGTGGGATGTGTTTTTTTATTGTTTTTTTTTATTTTTTTTATGTAATTCTATTGAAACATAGACTGTAATATGCGTTTTTTGTATAAATCTCCCATTATCCCTAATTTTCTATGTGTCAGTATTTTAAACCATAAAGACCCAAACAGCCACTGGCAACCAAAATCATCTACTGCTCTAAATGTTTAATACCTGTTGAACCACTAATCTTATCAATACATGTAAATAATTGGTATTAAATGCAGTTTATCATCTTTTGACCATTTGGTCATCAGACATGACCCATTTGGACACTTAGTTTTATATTTAGTTAATGATATCTTTGCTGAAAAAGTGACTTTTTCATCATTTTTTTCTGTTTCTGGTATAATAACCCTCAACTGTAATCAGAGCTCTTATGAACATCTACAACATGATCAGTAAATGCAAAATACAGAGCAGAATATTATAATTAATGGTGATAAATCACTTAAGAAAGGTTAAATTTAGAGAAACATTCATTTGGGAACTGCGACAAAAATAGCACTGGGTCTTTATGGGTTAAATGATAGCACACTGTATTGTTAAATCTTGTTAAAAAGAACTGATCTTTTATTTCTATCTGTAATAATTTGTAGACTGTTTACCCCAACCAGCACTCCACAAAGCTTGCAGGATTGGCAGAAGATCGCCCTCCAGGGAAAGAAGGGAGAGTTGCAGTACCTTATCCATCAAGTGAGTCACTTTGTTGTTTTCTAAAACTCTCTTGGTAAATAGCCAGTAATCATAAGAGGTTTGGCAGTACCTTTTTTTTGCCCTGCGAGCTGTAATGCCTGTAACCTCTGTTTTCTTTCTCCCTTCTTTTAGCAGTAGCAGACCTCCAGCGGATGTTCCCTACCCCACCTTCTCTAGAGCAGCACCCAGCTTTTTCTCCCATCATGACATACCGTGACACCCCCAGCCAGGAGCCTCCTGCCCCGAGTGGAGCAGCAGACCACCTGCCCCTGATGCCCTCCATGCAGATTACTGAGTACAGGATGGAGATAGAGGAGGGCATGGCCAGTCCCAGACAGGAGGACGTCAAGGTGAGGGGAAGTGCTTCTTATACCATACACTGAAACAGGGTTTTTGAGCTCTATTATACAGTGTAAGGGTCATGAAATACATCAGTGTTACAAATGATACACATAAAAACCTACTCCTCAAAAAGCCTTTCTGACATGTTGAACTGAAGCTGTTATATCTCTCTATTTAGAACCAATAGACTGCCTTATAAAACTGTCACGGTGGCCAGGTATTTTTCCAGTTTTAGATGAAGCAGAATTACAAGAAGCACTTCAAGAGCTTCATTTCATTCAAAGTCTTGCTCAGACTACCAGCCCAATTTTTTTTTTTTTAGCATATCCACGCTGTGTCCAGATTTTGCAAGTTGGATCCAGGACAATTTTGGAAGAGATTTGAAAAGTCCAGATTTGTAAAGATGCAACCCAGTCTGGGCACTTTGGCACATTTGTGTCACATCAGTGTCTTATGTGTCACTTGCAGTGTGCATTGAGCACAATGAAAAATGATGTCAAACCCAGAGTGATGGAAGTGGTGAACAAATCTGTGCAACTACCAGCTGAGCAATATAGAAAACAATGGTCTGGGCAGATGCAACCGGCAAAACCAGGAGGCCACATCGCAAGCATTTTAAAACAACTTCCAAAATGAACACTTAAATGCATTGTGTGTATTCATATAGGAAACAGAGAGTTTAGGAGACATTGTCTGATTTGAATAGTGCTTGCAGTTATAACAGGGTAGTTAACTACAAGCACTAATCAAATAAGAGGGTAGTGTTTTGAAGTCAGTGTATTACATGCAGTATATTGCTGTCAGCTCAGACACATTGGAGATGAACATATGTGAAATCTGCTTAATGTAAAAGATACACATAAAAAACTAAACTTTTCTGCCTTATGTGTGATGCTTTCTGTTGTTAAATGGGTCTATTGATCCTCAACTATCTACAAATATAGCAGCAGGTTTATCTGGGGGCATTGCACTCTTCACTCTGGTTAATTATCTTTTACAAATAACTGAAGTCCACTTTAGGTTCAACTTTGATGAGATCTTAGTTCTTTGAAAAGTCAATACATGCATTTGTTTCCTCTTTGGCAGTGATGCACTGCACAGCTGGTCAGGTCCACAGATCATGTTGAAGCGCTTTCGTTAACACCTGTAGCTCACTAATTAGCCATCTCTGAGTCAGACATCTGCAATGACTGTTGGATCTGTGAGCTGAAAAATGATAATTATAGGAGAGCATGCTTTGCAGCCGCTATTAGCTGCATCTGCTCGCTCTGGACTCACAGTTCCACTAAATAGTCGTGTTTGTGTTACTTGTTATTGAAAAATGCAAATCAGATTAGAAGGTTCAGTTTGATCCAAGTGACTTAATGACATTTGAATGTTGTCACAGATTTTATTGTGATAAACATTAAAAAGTTTATAGTCTGGACATTTGGAAGACCTGGTAATTTAGGCCTGTATGTTGAATGTATTCTTTGAACAGGAGTATCAAACATACAGCTCGCAACGAAAACTGGCCTGCCAAAGATGTCAATTTGGCCTGTGGAATGAATTACAGTAAAGATGTTCATAGTCAAGGGTATCAAACTTTTTTAGTGTGGTTCAGACCAGTAAAATAATAGCTTAATAAACTATAAATAATTCCAAACTCAAAAATTTTAACAATATCATGCCTGTTACTAAATGTTTTGTGCCTTTGTAGTTCCACTCAGATATGTAATGTGCATGTATGAGGCATGATGTTAAAGCTGCACTTATTTTTCGTATGAAATTTCATGTTGTTCAGGTTATTAAAGTTTTTTGTGAAAAAGAATAGTTTATAAATGTAAACATTTCCCTAATTCAGTTGTACTTTTTTCCACTAAAACAAGAAAAAGTTGGAGTTCTTATTATTTATGGGTTATTATGTTACTATTTTTCTGGTCTGGTCAGTTTGAAATCATACTGGGCTGAATGTGGCCCCTGAACTAAAATGAGTTTGACACCCCTGTCTTAGTGTTAAAAGGGTGGAAAGGAGAGGATTCAAATGCTCAGTGCTGAAGGGAGAAAAACGAATTTATTAACATAAATAACAACTTAAACATGTAAACAAGGAATAAACAAAAACCTGAGTCAGAGTCCGAGTGGGTAAATGTCTGGGTTATGGATCGGGTGGAAATGATGCTATGGATTTATGGCATCATCAAGTCCTTCAAACAAAAACTCGGTCAGTCAAAATAACAGTGTCTTATTTTTTTAGATTCTTGATTCTAGATTCTAAGTACGCAGCTTCATCTCTCATAATATCACTAGTTATCCTTCACTACCTAGTAGCTCTCTCTTAGACTCCATTCTGGAGCAGAAAGTACACAATAGAGGTCTCATCGGAGGAGTATATTCTTTGCTTAATCACCATACAGAGAACCCTCTTGATATCCAGAAACAGCAGTGGGAAGAGGAATTGGGTATAGAAATATCAGAAGATCTCTGGCAGGACTCCTTTGTCAAAATTCATTCATCATCAATCTGTCTGATACACTTAGTAATGCAGTTCAAAGTTGTACATAGACTACACTGGTCTAAAGCAAAACTGGCCAAACTAAAGTTGACTACTGACTCTAAACTTGACAAATGTAACCAGGACCCAGGAAATCTTTCACTTATGTTTTACCTTTGCACCAAATTGAGCAATTTCTGGCAACCAATATTTAATTTCTTTTCAGAGATCTTTGAAACCCCAATAGACTGTCATGTAGTCACTGTGATATTTGGAGTGATTCCACAGAATTTTCAACAAGAATTTTAAGAACATCATTGCCTTCACAACTTTAATAGCTCGTTGGCTCATTCTACTCAAATGGAAAGACAGAAATCCACCTACATTCAACCTCTGGATAACTGAACTGAACTATCTGACATTAGAGAAAATGAGATATGCCACAAGACGCAATGTCTTGGAAAGATGCACATTTATTATGTACAGTAATAAATGTGCATATGTGTATATTACAGTCGGCTTAGGTAAAATATACTTAAACATATTTTACCCATGGTGGATACTGTAGATCAGCATCAAACTTGTTTAAGTTCAGGGGCAACATACAGTCCAGTATGATCTTAAGTGGGCCGGAAATAAAATAATAGCATAATAATCTGTTTATAAAATTTACAAATTTTTCTCTTTGTTTTAGCACAAAAAAGTAAAAGTGCAGTTTTACCAATATTATGCCTCATCTTATCATTTACACATGTACATTTCAACTTACAGATCACAGTGGATCTAAAAAGTAACAGGCAGAATATTGTTGAAATTCCACTTTTTATTAGGTTGGTCATGGTTGTTTAGATTATTCACAATTTTTTGAAGAGAGTTTTGAATTGTAAACATTTTCATCATGTAATATGACTTTTTTCACACTAACACAAAGAGAGTGGCAGTGTATTAGTAAACTCTGCTTACTTTTCCACTTGTTATTTATTATTATGCTATTATTTTAGCTGTCTAATCCTCTCGAGATTGAATTGGTCTGAATGTGGCCCCTGAACTAAAATTACTTTGACACCCTTGATTGTTAATAACTGTAATTCTTTCATGTCACAGATTCATCCCACAGGCCAGTATAGAACCTTTGGTGGGCCGGTTTTGTAGGTTTGCATGTTTGACAGCCCTGCTGTAGATAAACAGTCAACTTAAATGTCCTTTTTCCGTTGTGTCCTCTTCATCAGCCTCTGATAGGCTCCTCCATGTTCGCCCCACTCTCCTGCCTCCCCAGTCATGCTCTACCAGCACTCAAACTTCCAGAACAGTGCCACTACCGTCCATCCTGGGCCCTCCTACCCAAAATGGAACATTTCTCCACAGTCATGCACCCCCAAACAACCACTTTCCTCAGAGACGGATACACGTAAGTACACAGTTATGATGACATGTGTGTAAATCCGATAAATGATTAAATGATGACATTATTAAGAGTTACTAGTGCACTTATAGCAATGGTTAACATTATAAGTCATAAGTCTTTTCTTAATGGAGCTTTGGGTGAATGGTTATGTTACAGGTGGGATTCTGAGATCTATTCCCATGTGTGGTATATTTCTTCCAGATTTAATTTGCAGTTTTATATATGTAGGGGCTTAACTACAACACAAAAACAACCACCATGTTTAGTGTTAGACTTAAAATGATCATTGTTCAAGAACAGGCCCTCTCACAATCTTGGAAATCCTTTCCTCAAGTTATGCCAATTTTCAAGATTACACTTAAACTCGAAGATTTCTCTTGTGTGTGTACATATTATGTGTGCGTGTGATATCTGCTGTTTTTGTATGGCTCTGTCTTATTTGTAACATTAACAATTGTACATTTCTTATGTTCAAATATGATTGCACACAAATGGTCAGCAGCAGTTTCCCTGCATACACATAAACATGCAGATACATATCAAAGCCTGTTCACACACCTTAATGTTTTTCTTCCTGAATGTATTTTATAATGTATGTCCAATGCTGTGTGTAAGGAGTTACAAAGTAACACGTTACAGTAACGTAAGTACTTTTTTAAAAAAGTAGTGTAACATGTTACTACTGAAAATTTGGTACGAAACATAGTTCCTATTTCAATTTGGCACAATGTTATTTTTCTTAGGGACAGATTTGACAAGTGTCACATACAATTTTTTCCCCAAATTTCTTTTACGCCCTAAGAGTTATGTGCATGCTCCAAATCGTTGGGCAAGTACAAACACATTCATTTCAATGTAAACATCTGGTAGTCATCCAGTAAAGAAACAGCTGCACCTGCGCAATTGTCATGGGCTGTCATTTCACCTCATTTCACTAGATAACTAAACAAGAGTTGGACAAAAAATGACATGTATATGATTTCTATTATGTTAATTTGTGTGTACAGTAATGTCTGATTTATGATTTTATAAGTGTTTAATTCTGAACCACATGAAGAGAGGTTTTGCTTTATTGCACATCTAATGGGCATCCTACTCAGAAAACACAAAAATTATATTTTGAGCATTTTATTGTATGTTCATCATGAGTTTTTACATGGAAAGTAACAGGAATCTTTTTGTCTTTCTATTTTTTAATCATCCCCAGAAACATCCCAAGTGTCAACACCCTCCCAGACCAGGATTATGGCCAGTTGAGTGCCACTACTGCCTCTGTGAGCACCACCCTTGGCATCCTGCCATCTCCTGCCACCCCTCGTTTCTCTGTACCCACTCCACGAACCCCTCGGACACCCAGGGGAATCAACGCAGCAAGTTCTGGGCAAGGTTCAGTGAAGCAGGATGGAACTGAGCTGAGCTCGCCTGTTTCAACATCCTCCACCAGCCTGCCTCTCAGTTCAGTAGAACCCCTAGCCCGGCCTGGGCCCACACTGCCCGAGGCCCACAGCCTGTACTCAGTCCTCCTGCTCTCAGACTCCGTCCTGAATGTCTTCAAGGATCGGAACTTTGACAGCTGTTGCATCTGTGCCTGTAATATGAATGTCAAAGGAGCAGATGTGGGGGTGTACATCCCTGATTCTACCTGTGAGGATCAGTACCGCTGTATGTGCGGCTTCAGTGCCATTGTGAACAGGCGGTTGGCTCACGGCACAGGCCTTTTCCTGGAGGATGAGCTGGATATTTATGGTCGGACCTCTGAGGTGGGTCGAGCGGCTGAGAGGAGGCTGGCTCTTTGTAGACGGGACCCGTCAATGGGAGACCCTAGAGCCAAGCGACCACAGGATGCAGCCCCAGCATCTCAGTCAGTCATGATTCTTCTCCAGGAGCAGTGCTCTCAGCCCATTACTTCACTGGCCTCACTGCATCGGCCCCTCAGCTGTTCCTGCCATGGCCGCAAGGGGGCGCTACTCCAGAGTTGGATGTCTGAAAAACAGTGGGCAGATGGCAGCGATGCCTGTGTGGAGTGTTACAATGCTCTGGAGCAGGGGCTGCAGTATGTGGATAATCCAGCAGGGGGGAAAGTCGATCAGGCTGTTGTTAGGAGTACAGCACTTCACCCTTGGCCCCACACTAATGGTGAGAGTAAAAGAGGAGTTTAATTACTGTAAATGTCTAGTCAAAAATGGTTAATTTCAGATATGCATAGGGGTGGGGATGACATGGCCCAATTAATAGGTTATCACATTTTCTTGCTTCACCTATCATTACTATACTGGCATTTAAAAATCCAGCATGCATCGACCTCTGATTTTAATATACAGTAAGCTTAAAATATGCATAATTTGACACAGTGGTATGAGATAAATTATACTTGGTGTAAATTGTAATTATTGTGATATAGTAGTTTTGATAATGACTCCATATTGATTCTCAAAAACAGAGACTGCACAAAGATAGCATTAAGAAGCAATGAGATGTTACCATTTGTATAAAATGCTCATAATATGGTTGATATTTGATATGCTCCTATGTTTGGCTGATTTATAGTTCCTGAAGAAGACTGTCTTTTTTATAGAGACTTTAATAGAGTATGCGCTTTAATAGAGTAGTGGTCTAACAGTTGTACCATATGGTGCTAGAATACCGTAGAGCACTCACAGAATCACAGACATAAAAATACAAAAGAAGTATTTGTGCAATCACAACAAATTACCAAAGAGGGAAGAGAAAACATACCCACTGTTTTGTGTTTTTGGATACAGGGTGATCTTTGCAGGATAATAGTGATGTGAGTTTTACAGAGACTGTAATGAATGCACATACAAATCCCACTGTTACTTTTGGAAAACTGTTTTTTGTCAGATTTTATAAGGAACTGTGTTCTTAATGCTATCATAGTTTCCCACCCTGTATTATGATACGGATTGCATTATATGCTTAGATATTGTATTCTTAGCTGAAACAGAACAATTTAATGTACTGTCATCTACTGATATACTTCATTTCTATATTTATTTCTTGTATGTGTAGAAATCTGTTAACGTGTGTGCATCTGTTTGTGACTCATTCTTGTGTATTCTTTTTGTGTGAATGACTCCCTAGTGGTGGACATGTGCATGCTGTCGTCCCAGGATATGGTCCGAATGTTGCTCTCCTTACAGCCGTTCCTGCAGGATGCAATCCAAAAGAAGAGAACAGGACGGACCTGGGAAAACATCCAACATGTTCAAGGTCCACTTACCTGGCAGCAGTTCCATAAGATGGCCGGGAGAGGCTCCTATGGTGAGCAGGATTTGTTTTTAAGTAGAAGACTAATCTACAGCTGCAGCTATTGATTATTTATTTTCAATAATAATCAATTAATTCATTGATTATTTTCATTGATTCAATGAAAAAATGATCTGAATTGGGAAAAAAAATGTAAAAATGTGAAAAAGCCATGTTTGAAAATAACAAACAATTTGTCCTTTATTCTAGAACTAACTGAAACAAAAACTACAGAAAGTATAAAAGTAAAAGGATAAATAAAAAAATATCCATATAGAAATAACAACAATAAACAATATAAAAGTATATATAAAACTAGAAAAGCACTCGGAGAGTGCAGACCTCCGCCAAGGCAGATCAATCATTTTGAGTTGATTAATTGATTCATCGTTTCAGCTGTAGACTAATCCCCTGACGTGAAGAATTAGATAATGTAGAGAAAGAAATTTACAGACATTTGTCAGGAGATGAATTCCAAAAGGTAAAAGTATTCTTTCTATACTTCCCTTAGGTTCGGAGGAGTCACCAGAGCCATTACCTATTCCGACACTGTTACTGGGCTACGACAGAGAGCGGGACTTCCTGGCCTTGTCTCCACTGGCTTTACCATTTTGGGAGAAGTTGCTACTGGAACCTTATGGGGGACAGAGGGATGTGGCCTATGTGGTGCTGTGCCCTAACAGTTCCTCTCTGCTGTGTGCAGCCCGAGCCTTCTTCCAGGAACTCAGTGCTGTTTATGAGGTTAATGATAATAGTGATGACTCCAATCATTCATGCGGCTGAACAGACACATCATTTGTATTTCTAAATGTTCTTTTATTGTGTGAACCCTGACTCTGTTTCCAGACATGCCGACTGGGGAAGCACCGTCCTCTGGCCAAGGTGTCCCGGGATGGAATTGTGCGAGTGGGGGAGGAAGTGGAGGCCGAGCGAGTGGAAGAACTCGATGTGGACCAGTGGCTGACCGGACCCTGGACCGGACAGCAACACACGGACAACCTCAGCAAACTGAAACTCTACGCCTATGCCTGCAAGCAGCAGCTAGGTGAGATTAATGAAATGCATACAGTGAATATAAGAATAAAGAATTTTGAAAGGGTTTTTCTACTAGTTTTCTACTGTATGTGTTTTATATTTATAAATCAATGTATGGCAGAGTTATAATTCTAACATTTCAACAGTGGTTTTAGCGCATCCGATAGGCTATGAACTATTGAGAAGGTGGTGTCTGGCGTCATCGTTGTCTTCATTATCGTCTTCGTCATCATCGCCTTCATTAACAATTTCTTCAAACATCTTCTCCATAACGACTGAATTCAAATCCAGTAGTTTTAGAGAAGTCACATTTTTTATGTAACTTCCCTGGGACAATGCCTACAAAGCTTGTTCACAGTTTTGAGAAACTGTGATTTTAAAATTTTTGATACATTTTTGAAGTATTAAAAAATTGCCTTTATTGATTTACATATTTTGGTGGAAATGGTTAGAGATATCACTATTGAGCACTGATAGGAAGCCATAAATGGACTTTAATTTAATTAGTTGAGTTATCCTCCAGTGAAAGTACCACCCACTTCTATTGGGAAATTCATCTCCTGTATCAAGACCGCAAGACTCTAACATAGCGGCAGAACCTGACAACCTCACAAATTCAACTTGTTATTGATTCTTGATAGAACATGCTAGTGAACTACATGGCCGTTGGTCCTATTTTTAACTAATAAAATCATTGCATAGAGGATCAAATCCAATTTTAACAAATCCTTCCTTTTGCAGGTCCACAACTCTCAGTTCTGCCTCTGGATGGAAGTCTTCTCCTTCCGCCTAAAACCCAGCCCCCAGCAACCTCCACATCCTCTGCCCAGGCTGTGTCTTCTGGACAGCCTCAGTCTTGGGCTCCAGCTGATGGTGAGCATTCTTCCTCTGGGGTCATCAGTTCTGGAAATGCAGCAACCCCAACTGGAACGACCTCAGGCCAGACAGGGGAAACCAGCCAAGGAGGAACCAGCAATTCTAAAGGGCCATCAACTGCCACACCACCAGCTAGCACACCAGCAGAAAACCCTGAAATGTAAGACCTCACATTTTAACCCTTATAGGTCTCTGATCATGCCGGCATGATCAGATCACATTACATATTCAAAGTGCCGTTATCAAAAAATTAGGTCAGTAGGAGCGGTAGTGTCAGCTTTACTGGAAAGTGCAGACTTGAAACTCACTCCCAGATTTTGTTTGATGTTGATAGACTATGTAAAACCGGATATATGATACTTTTAAAAACCCTTTAAGGGCGGCACATGCACCAGCATGTTTTTTTAACTGTTTCACCATGTTTTGTTTTTTAAATATTTTTAATATTTTTCTCATTTTACGCTGTTGAAAGCTCTTCACATACTTACCTGAATGGAGAATCTCATCTTTCCATTACACACTCCATTGATGTCCCATATGACTGACAGTTAGGGGCCAATTACAGATCAATTCACATATATCGTCACCTCTTACTGTACACATTTGGATCAATCCTGTGTCCCTCAACTTGTGTAGACATAGTTGATTGAATCCTTCATCTGTAAACTTTTACCAACCTATAGGCACTCTGGAATCACTAAAGCCCTCCCTATTACAGTTTTGTGTGGAGAGGTATGAGGAGAGACAGGAGAGAAATACTGTAAAACCTGTCAAAACTGTGATGTCACCCTCTATGTTGTGGCCTCTCTTAAGTCTCAGAAATCTATCTCTAATACTACACCCTGTCTTAATGATTCTACCCGCGCTTAACAACGTGCCTGTAGGCAGGCTGAGCATAAATGGAAAAAAGACAAACTACAAGTATCACATGAAATCTTGCAAGACCATCTAAAATGCTACCAACTCTCTGTGCACATGGCTAGAAGGACTATTTTAGTAACCTTATAAACAAAGATGCAAATAGACCCAGACTGCTGTTCCAGACAATCAACTCTCTTTTAAACCCCGCTGCTCCAGTTGCCTTGTCTTCCAATGAAGAAACATGAGGAGTTTAAATTTTTTTTTACAGACAAAATTAAAATCATCAGGGCAACCATCACAGTCACTGTCTGATCTCACAGATAGTCCCCATCCAGTTAACTTTCTTCAGTATTTTGCACCAGTGACATCCTCTCAATTGTCTGAGGTGTTCTTACATATGAAGCCCACTGTCTGTCCCTCAGACATCATTCCCTCACATTTTTTAAGGATATTTTCCCCTCTATCTGCCCCTTGATTTTAGCCATAGTTAACAGTTCACTAATTAATGGTGTTGTCCCTTCTTGCTTTAAGCATGCCACTGAACAACCGTTCTTAAAAAAGCCAAACTTAGATCCTGGTATCCCAGTAAACTACAGGCCCATTTCCAAGCTACCCTTCTTGTCTTAGGTTTTGAAAAAGGTGGTTGCCTCTCAGCTTTTATCCTGTTTGAACACTTCTGATATATTGATAAATTTCAGTCTGGTTTTAGGGCTCTACACAGCACAGAGTCTACCTTGCTGAAGGTACTCAATGACATCCTGCTGTGTATTGACTCTTGGTCTTGTGCTGTTCTAGACCTGTGTGACCTTAGTGCTGCCTTTGACACAATCGGTCATGACATCCTTTTAACTAACCTGAAAAACTGTGTCGGTCTTCAGGACCCAGTTTTGATTTGGTTCACTTCATACCAGATGGACCGAACCTTTTCTGTTGAATTGGGTAACTGCACATCATCCTCTATCTCCATTACATGCGGTGTCCCCCAAGGTTCAATTTTAGGCCCTCGTCTGTTCACACTGTACATGCTACCACTTGGCTAAATTTTACAAAAACATAACATTCAACACCACTGCTATGCAGATGATTTTGTTTTTATCTTTTCAGATGACTTAAAAAATATTTTCCTCTACGAACAGGCATACCGCTGTTAGACCTTTTTCAGTCCACCTTAGAAAAACTGGATCTGTTCTACCAGGTTGAAACTTTGGAGCAGAGGAGGGCCAAATCAAATTTTTTATATTGTTCACTAAATTGTATTTTTTAACAACTTCATTCCAAATTAGTAATGTATTGTATAGAATGTTGTTCTCCTTATTTCCATGACTGGACATTTTGTCTCCTGATTGTGTTTGGGGTGGAAAATGTCCCATATTTAACTCAATGTCTTTCCATTGGGCTTCAATTTCAGGAGAGCACCAACACACTATATTTCTTAACTGGGCTGCGTAATAATACTCTTTCAGATTAGGCAGGGCTTAACCACCATGTTCTTTATCTATTTGAAATGTTTTAAATTTTATCCTAGGTCTAGCTCCTGCCCAAATAAATCGTAAAATTACCTTATCCCAAACATTAAACTGAGAGTCTGGAATTATTATGGATAAATCATATTTCTTGTTTTAATCTCTATTTATTAAAATTGTTCTTGTTGTGTTGATCTCTATTTATTCACTAACTTTCACTTATATGCTTATTGATAATTCATATCCCTGAGTCTTAATTTTTTTTTTTTTTATCTTGTGTTATATTCTTTGCCTTTCTTATGCTGTAGCCCATGTTCTACTCTGATTTCTAAATGCTGTTACAGCCTTTATCTGTAAAGCACTTTGGGTCAACCTCTGTTGTTTTTAAATGTACTATATAAATAAACTGACTTGACTTGACTTATGTGCATGTGTGCAGCTGTTTTACTGCACAGCATGAATAATGAAAAGTAAAATAAATAAATAAATAAAATTAATATCCACTATGTAAATATTGTAAATATGATCTTTAATAAAATGGAATAGAATTGAATGCATCTTTCTTATTTGTACTCATCTAAGGAAGCTTGATATGTAATATGAAGTCATTATTCAACCTCATTTATCTCACATTTGGTGAAAAGAGAATGACAGACAACATTTTTGCAAAATAAAAAAAAGCATTACAATATTTCATTTGGACATGTTTTCTAAACTTACCTATTATTTTATTTATATATTCCACAACTTTTGTGAAGCTAAGACTTTGGTAAACCTATTTCAAGCACCCAATCACCTGATTTGAGCTTAATTATCTCTTTCTGCTGAGGTTTAGGGCAAAAATAGGCCATTGTTTACATAAAGTTGAGATTTTCCTGAACATTTTGATATAGAACACTTGAGTATTGTATTATTTGCAAGTACCTTAAATGGGTGAATTTAAGAAAGTATGTAAAAATCAAGAAAATACCCTTAGACCCCTAAGGGGTAAAAGTGCAGATTGGCACTCAGTAGTTTACCATATATCTCAACTTCTTTTTTTTTTTTCTGTTTCAGTGCCTCTGAGCAATGCAGAATCGGCATCCCGACTGTTGCTGACTCTGTTGATAGCCACACCAATCCACCAGCTATTGTGATTTATATCGTCGATGCATTTCTCAGCTCAAGTGGAGCAGGAAATGAAGGGGGGGAGGAAGAGGACAGTGAGGAAGTGGAGACAGGAAGAATTTGGATGCTGGGGCTTTTACGCTGCTACACCGAGATGCTCCAGGCTTTACCTGAGGCAATGAGACCTGCCTTGGTTCTACAGGTGGTGCCATGTCAGTACCTTCTCCAACCAGCCAGTGGTGAGAGCCACTTATACCTGCAGCACCTCCGATCCCTGGCCTTCTCCTGTTACTCCCAGTGCAGACGACTGCTCCCCCAGCAAACACATATCAAGTCCCTCACTGGCTTTGGACCAGTATCCACTGTCAATGCTGTGCTGAAGAGTCCAGAGGTAGGGATACTTATTAAAAGACTAACTCCAAGTTCAGACCAAAGATTCACATATAAGATGAAACCATTTTAACCCTTAAAGACCCACAAGTATGTTTGTCCCTGCTTCCAAAGGATTTTTCTTTGTCTTTCCCAAGTGAATTATCACCATTTATTATAGAATTATCCTCTGCATTTTGTATTTTTCAGTGAAAATCAGGTATTCACCTATATTTAGTTTATGGATCATAAAGGTTATTATATAAAAGCAGAGAAAATGGAAGTGACTTTAACAGTTATTAGATCAAATTAGAAAAAAAGGGCTTTTTCAACAATATATATCAACAACTGAACATGCAAACATCTTCATCCACTGTCATTTGTCAGACTCCATAGATTTTACTGGTTAATCAATGTTGTAGAAGATGACGGTGTTTTCACATTCACTACGGAGCTCCTGAATGTCCAAATGGGTCATATCTTATGACCATGAAAAAACAACAAACTGCATTTTACACCAATTATTTACATGTAGGCTATTGGCAAGACTAGTGAATCAGAAGTTATTTAACATTATCAGTAGATGCTTTTGGTCGATCATGGATGTTTGGATCTTTATGGGTTAAAGATTTTCAGATATGTGTTGCGGTAGTGTAAATTGATCCATCTCAGCTAAATTCAAGTCCAATGATGGCATTAGTCAAATTGCCAGAGGCTGACTTTAGGATGTTGTCCAATATAGGGTGTGATTTTCTAATTCATAGCCCATAGTTCCCCTGTCATCACTAAGTGCAGCATTATTATTAGTCATTTCCCTGCTATATCCTGTCTAAATAGTTTTCTCTGCTTGTAAGACATGACACTAAACAACAGTACTGCTCTGGAAACAAACAGGACAAATTTTTGATTCTCTTTTTTTTTAATAATACATATTAGTAAAAATTGCTACAAACAAAAGCCTGGAAAGCTAACAGTTAAAATGGAAATACAGAGTGAGTTGCACTAGTTTGGTCTGAGTTTCAGAACATTGCAGACCAGTAGTTGGCATGTAGTTACCAGTTGGTCTGACCTGGGTATAATGAAGCATTCAGAATCAAATCACCCATACATCAGTTTTACACTAAAATTAAGGATGTTTTACAGATCGATCATTACTACGTCTTTCATTTGGGACGTACAGCCATAACATTTTCCTGTAGGATGCAAAGATGACTAAAAATATAAAAATGAACTTCCTATATGGCTTATAAAGGCAGAAATCTGCTTTATCTGCTGCTGTTTGTGTGTGAAATGCTCAATTTTTTTTTTTTTTTTTTTGCTTTTAATTTTTAAGTCTTAGGGTCGTACAAGGTAGAAAAGTATATAAAATAAATCTGCTTTTGGATTTTTTTTTTAATTTCACAGGAAAAAATTACAAGTCACAGCTTCAGTGCTGTAGATGCCAAATCAAGGACACATTGAATGTCAGAATTTGATGAAAATCTCATTCAGAAAAACTCATCTAATTAGTAAAAACATTTCTAAGGCTTTAGTTTTAAATGTGATTATTGGGGCTTCTCTGTATGTTAAGTGTAGGAGCAGATTTCTACAGGACTGTAAAAAGTCTTATGAAGCAAAAGTAAAATCCAGGCCAGTTTCAGCCTTGAACGGTCATAAATTTCATCTTAACAATTAAAAAAAATTTGATTGGATAATGGCGCTAATGTTGCTTTAATGTCTTTCATTTTTTAAATTGTGTTTTGGGAAAGTATACAGTACTGTGCAAAATTCTTTGGCCACCGTTAGCTTTTTAGATCGTAACTAAACAAACCTAATATTGGCCTAGAACTTATGCACACTAGTGTATGTATTGAGTGTGTACGTGATTGCTCCTGGAGGATTCTGTTGGGTGTCTGTGAATTGGCGTAAGAGTTTAATTTAAAATTTGATTGATTGATTGATTGATTGATTGACTGAACAAAACCACCTTGAAACCAATAACCATCAACTCAAACTGTGTTGCATAGCAGACTTCATCATAGCATAACCAGACTAATACGGTGACTCCTCTTATAAAAAACAGCTGCTTGTTGTTGTAATTGGCTGAAATTATTAATTGAAATGGATGCAAGTTCAACTAGCTTTGGTTTGAGAACATTGCATTTAGTGCATTGCTGAAGTCGGTTCAAGACAACAAATCTGAAGTCCACATGAAATAGAGAGAGAGCGAGAATGAAATATCAGAGAGCTTCCAAGAACATGTATGAAGGCCTGAATTTTATCATATTGAAACCTGCAGAAAGTGTGAAAATTATCACATTCTTTTATGCACACAAAGCTAAAATCATGCCGTTATACTTCCCCATTGTTGCATTCTATTGCATTATTCCTAATTTCCTTTGCAGCATCCCAGTCCACTGCAGCTCTACTGTCCTCCATTCATCCTCGGCCCAACCCGTCCCAAACAGCCAGAACCAGGGGAGATGTGGACAGAGCTTCCTCCCAAATACAATGTACTCTTTGTCGGCTACTGCCTGTCGCATGACCAGCGCTGGATCTTGGTTTCCTGCACCGACCAGCAGGGGGAGCTCCTAGAGACCTGCATTATCAACATTGATGTACCCAACAGGTGAGGGGCTGGGGGTCTTTATGATCTTTATGAGTCCATTTGTATCATACTAGGAGGATTTTTTTTCTTACTTTCAGCGAAGTAGCACAGGCCACTCACAAAAGGTGCTTGACTTCACAGAATGTAGTGACTAAGTGTCTGTTTGTGTCAGTGACATCAAGGACATGAGGAGAGACCCTTCCCACTTCTTATTTCCAAATTTGTACCTCCTTCACTCTCCTTCTGTTTTAGTCCATTTCAACTGAGATGTGAGTGATGGCAAGAGGAGCTGATGCATTTAACAAAAGTGGACATCCTCACCTTCACAGGAGTTGTATTGGTTAAATATGATGTGAGGAACAGCTGCATCTTTTGTCTGTCTTCATGCTGCCTTCACGTGCTATCAGGAAGATGATCATTTCCACTTATGAATTTGAAATTACAAATGCGTTGTGTTCAAGTGCTTTTGTTGTCGTAGTGAAATTAAAAATGGCTGACACACAATTTATCGTGACCTGCTACTTGGGTAAAAGTAAAAGTTTTGCATGTTTTAATTCATCTGCTAAATGGTCAGGTCAAGGGAAAGTGAATGTGGGGGTGACCGTGGCTCAGGTGGGTTGTCCAATAACCAAAGGGTTGGTGGTTCAAATCCCCCTCTGTCCTAGTCTGTTGTGTCCTTGGGCAAGACACTTCACCCTTCTTGCCTCCAGTGCCAGGGCCATAGGTGTGAATTGGCAGCCACGCTTCTGTCAGCCTGCCCCAGGGTTAGGGTCAGGCTACAAATGTAGTTTACCTTCACCAGAGTGTGAATGTGAGAGCGAATGAATAATGTAAAGCACTTTGGGTGTCTAGAAAAGCGTTATATAAATCCAATCCATTATTATTATTATTATGTATGATAAAAATCAAAGTTATTCTTAGGATTTACTGCATGGAATAAGTTGTCAGCTTAGAATCCCTATTTTTTTAAACTTTTTTTTCAATTTTTAATTGATTCAGTAGGAAAA
This sequence comes from Sphaeramia orbicularis, assembly GCF_902148855.1. Taxonomy (NCBI): domain Eukaryota; kingdom Metazoa; phylum Chordata; class Actinopteri; order Kurtiformes; family Apogonidae; genus Sphaeramia; species Sphaeramia orbicularis. The sequence goes on along the minus strand of NC_043968.1, from coordinate 67,415,742 downwards.
TATTGCAACTGAGAGAAAAAAAGTAACTTTCAAATTTGTTGATACCTCTCAGCGCTGACTTTTTACCACATTTTCACAAAACTAATACTTTGTCAAAAAATTTAAAGTAACATGTTTTTATTGTATTTGTTACTTTTATTCATTCATATTATTACTGTCCTAAACAGACTTTCACACATTATTTGTAGAATTGGCAGATTCGTGATACTTAGGCTATGACTCGGGTTTCACAGATTTGATGAAAAATTGGTGACGAAAGTTTAAGGGTTGAAAGCTTTTACAATATGCTTTGATCTGCTACCTTAAAGCAAGATGGCAGGCTGTAAAACATGGTGTTGGCTATTTTAAGTCAGTGCTCCAGAGATTCAGAATTGGTACAGCATAGTACATGTGATAATTAAGTGTGATAATTTAGTTCACTGGTGAAACTGTGGGTGCTGCACCCCGGCAAAACCTTACCAACAGAAACGCTGCATTATTTTTATATATTATATTGTTTTATGAGAATTTAACATACTTATTGTTATAAAGTTTGCCTTCAGTGTACTATAAATAAGTTTGGAACATTTATGACCTCTTTTTTTTTCTTTTTTTTTTTTTTACAATAAAAGTCTTCATGCCATATTGATACAGTACTTTGTAGCTCCATAACCATAGTGGACTTGTAGCTCCATAATTGATACTCTTCCCCATAAGTTCACAAGTGGAAACATTTTTTGCTCAAAAATTGGTAGTATGATAGATAAATATGTTATGTAACTTATCTATGCCAATTTGTTACAATGTCTGAACAAGAACAGCATGTTATGCACTTTTGCGCAAACCATAAAAAACTGATGTATTATTTCTGTAGCTCCATAACCAAGCATTTTTTCAAGTTTTCCATTAAAAAATCAAGTTGGGCAAATCACCACTGACTAATACCTACAGAAATATGTATAATAGAATGTTGTAGGTTTTTTAGTGTAAGAGTTACAGCCCATTGAACAGCAAAACTGTAGCTCCATAATCGTTTGACCTGACCCTAAAGCATTTTTTTGTAAACTGCGTATGCTATAAATGCACAAAATCATCAGCTAACAGTAGAAGAACGTTAATAAAAGCATTGTTTATCAAGATGAATCCTTCATTGCTCTCTGCCATGTTGAAAAGTTCAAAAGTTATTTTCATCTCACCAGCTTATGGATCACAATTTTTTTCCAGTTCTCCTGCCGAAAATACAACATGAGGGGGCGCTCATGTCCAATTTTTGAGTATCATAGTATTTACCATAATTCCCATAGCATGTTAAGCCAGAATTAGTTTCAGTGCACCACTGTATTTTATCTGTCAGATGAGCAGAACTGTATTCAAGTAAACTTATTAATTTTTAATTCAGTTAAGAACTTGGTATATGAAGTCAAGGTGACTATGCAGAGGTGTCTGACTTCTTATTTAACACAAATGTTACTATGCATTTTGCCACTTTAAATAAATAATTCAATTTCTGAATACAGGAAAGTTTAATTTTTGACATCCTGCTCCTGCCGTGGTTTGTATAATCGGAACCTGCTAAGGTTAGACCAGTGTATGCTCAATCATCTTCCCAACAAGCCTCCTCAATCATTGATCCTCAACATTTACTTTAGGACCTGAAACATTCACAAACTAATGCAGATTGACATTCACAAACAGGAGGTGCAGGAGGAGTCAAGGACACAGAAAATAGTAAGCTTGCATGATTAGCATCCCTTCTTCCACATTAGACTGCACATACAGATGTGTAGATGACGTAATTTTAAGTGTTAAGAGGCAGAAGGTAGAATCATTAATCATCCCCCATAGGGCGGGGGTATATAGATGTACCAGGAATTCTGTCCGTCCATCCATCTGCCCGACAGTTTTGTCCAACCAATTTCTCGAAGACTATTCACACAATTCTTTTCAAATTCAACTGTTACGGTCTGGCTCGAAGACCGCAACCACAAAGAAAGCAGCGTTTGGGGTCGGTGCAAAAAGCGCTTAATTTAGTTACAAAGTGCAGGTAAGAATATAACGAATAATCTTAAGAGTCTTTTCGTGGTCCATGGTGGAGGAGCAGGAGCAGACACACGGATGGAGTGCAGGTAGGTGAGTGAGAGAGCGAGCCATGATGACTGACAGGTCGGGGCTTTTAAAGACGGCAGGACACCGGGCCCAGGTGCAGCGCATCTGATGATTACCAGACAAAACCCCGCCTTGGTCAGATCCTGTAAAGGAACAAACAAAGAGACCAACACACACCTAGTGGTGTGGAGGAGTCGTCACACAACATACATTTTCTTTTCCACTAGGAGAGGTGTAGGGCACAGTTTGAGGTTTGGGTCAATTTCAGTTTATGGATTTTTTATGACTTTTTGAAAATTTGAACTCAGAAAATTTGTCCCACAGATTTCTCTAAGACTGTTCACCCAATTCAGCAGACAAAAGGCGATCAGATTGAAAGTTAAGATTTGGGCAGAATAATGTCTGTCTTGGTTTGACTGAACTACCCTAAAAGGAATTCCGTCCATCCTTCTGCCTGTCCGTTCGAGATTTTTGTCCAATGTTGTTTGTTTGTTTCTCTGACACTGTTCAATTTGATGTTTCAAATTTCACACACATGCTCTTTACATGTGCCTTAATCTTTTTTTTTTTTTTAACATTTTTTACACATTTTTGAAAACTTTTTCAAAAGATTGAAAGTTAAGACTCAAAATGAAGTCCCCAACTAGGCAGGATATCAGTGAGCAGGAGGGTCAAAATGTTGTGGGGTGTGGTGTGGGTATTTGTAAGATCTACTTATTATTTCACTTGTGTTCATTATATTATAATCAGTAAATGCTTATATCTGAGGCCCTGGCATTAGCATTCATTCCAACAAATCTGATCACATGCAGACAGCTCTAATACAAAGTCTGAACACATTCCTATCAAATCACTCATCTTAAAAGAAACATGCATGATATTTTTTGAGTCAAAAATTAGCTAATATACTTGCTTATCTAGCAGGGATCTCAGCTCTCATCAGTACTTAATCACCCAATACACATCTGGAGATGCTTTCTAACACTAAGTGTGAACAGACACAGTTACAGCTAGAAACGTGTGTTTGCATTATCTCAGGACACTCATCAGTGTAAGGTCTAGGGATCCAGAGATCCTGCCCAGCATGAGCTAATCTGTCCACAACATTTCTGCACTACTTTTCACATGTTAAAGGGAATGTATTTGAAAAGTTTAGTACAAAATTATGATTTGGTCCATAATGTTTTTACTTTAGAGCACGACGCCCAAAGGTGTCAGCCAGGAAGATGGGACTACAGAAACTGTGGGAGTGGTGTATTGGCATCATCCAAATGACCTCACTGCCATGGAGGATTGTAATTGGTCGATTAGGGAGACTGGGTCATGGGGAGCTAAAAGGTAAGTAACATCAGATTACAAAAAGTTTGTCTTGATGAATAAAATATATGTGTAAAATATTTAGGGTAAAATAGTGATCAAGCAGTTCAAATTACTTTCATAAAATAATTTGGACTATAATGGAACATAATTCACTGATAAACATGTGGTGTCTGTCTCTTCCTGTATCTTTGTTTTTTTCTCCAGACTGGAGCTCTCTCCTCGGGGAGCATTCCCTTCACTCATTAGGGAGACAGCTGAGGGAGGCTTGCCGTGTGTGTGGGATCTCGGCTGCGGACTCTCCCACAATCCTCAGCGCCTGCCTGGTTGCCATGGAGCCTCAGGGCTCATTTGTTATCATGCCTGGTTAGTCACATGGCCACTCCATGTGTCAAACTGTTCGCTGCAAAAAGATAATGACAGTAAAGGCCCATGTATGGTCACGTTATGTACGTAAATAAGTACATCCGTTGCATTGGAATGAGTGTTTGGCAATCAGTCCACCAGAGGGTGCCACTCTGAATTAACATACTGGACTAATAACCTGAAGAAGAATAGATTTTTTTGGGAGAAGAAGACAGTCAATAATTACAAACATGGTGATGACTAATGATTTTCAGAACGTTCAGAAAGTTGTTGTAAATATGTCAGTAGTTTTTTACTCACATAGTCACTTTTTGAAAAACTTCCACAATTCCTGAAAATTATTCTATTCATATCTCAACACTGCGCCCAATGGTTCCTGGTAGTACTGCTCCGTTTCCTCTGTTTGCATCCATAAGCTCCCAGAGGATGGATGGGAAATGTGCATGTAAAGAACATAGAGGATGGACAGAACACTCCAGCTGTATACTTGTGTGTTTTGCATTGACCATAAACGGGCCTTTATAGTGACACTGCATATGGTAATGGAGATAGTACACTTTAGCACTTTAGACAGTGAGATTTATTATTTACTGTATTAAATCTGTAGGAACATTATGAAAAAATTGTGGTGTGTGTGTGTGTGTGTGTGTTTGTGTGTGTGTGTGTGTGTGTGTCCCCAGATGCTGTGACTATGGGCTCAGTGTTTGGCCGCAGCACTGCGCTGAACCTTCAGACCTCCCAGCTGAACACACCTCAGGATGCTTCCTGCACACACATCCTAGTCTTCCCAACCTCTGCCACCACCCAGCTGGCACCCAGCTCTTACCCGACTGAGGACAATAACGGTAAAGATGAATATGGATGCATATTGAACATATGCTTCTGCCACTGGAGCTACATATTCCTGATGTGCAGCTGCTGGCCCTACGACCTGCCCTCCGTCTGACTGTGTTGTTTCCTGTTGTGTCTCTTTTGTCTTCTCTCTCCTCTTTCTCCACATCCCAATCCGTTTGTAAAGGGCCTTGAGATAATTGTATATTGTGAGTTGGTGCTACACAAATAAAACTCAGTTGAGCTGAATGAATTCAAATTCCTTAAAAATGCCTATATGTTAAAAACAATAAACAAAAGAAAACATTTCATACAATTTCTTGAAAACACAAAAACCCTCTTTCAAAAATGTCATTAGATATACTGAAACAGGGAGACCTTATGACAAGTATGTGTGTGTATGTGTATGTGTGTGTGTGTGTGTCACTGTTAAGTATTAATTTCTACTTGTGAAGTACAAATATTGCTAACTAGCGCATTGACCTTTGGGGTTCCACGGGTTCTAGATGTGGTAGTTTTCATGCTATTGTTTATTCGTGCATGCTGTACTGAATTTGTCCAGCAAGCACCACCAAAGCGTTTTGGGCATCGCAACATGATTGTAAGGCTGTTGTATTCCAAAATTACTAATATTTCCCAAAATATTGGTCCTATCAACTTGCTGTTTTCATTACTGTCTTCCTTGACTAAAAATACATAAGTCTGTCAAACTGTAGCAGTCAGCCCAGATTTTGTGTGATTCCTGAGACACACGCGAACGCATGCTTACACACATACAGAGGCCATTTGGCTTTTATGATATAGAGAGCTGCACCAACAGGTGGCAGTGTTATACAAGGGATCTCTTTAACCATGTATTCTTTATATTGGATGCATTTTGAGGTGCTAGCCTCAGTTTCACTGTAACTGATAGAAAAATAGAATTTCAGATATTTATTATAGTATTAATTTTTTCCCTTTATTCCTATGTTTATTTATCTGTGCAATACATGCAAAAGCATGCATCATTTAAACACAAATACAATTTAAATCGCAGTACTCCCTGTTAAAGAAAACATGCCCACTTACACCTCTCTGAATCAATCACAGAGGTTTCAGTTAACTAAGCAAATAGTGTCAGTTTGTCCTACTTCAGACTTTCTTATGAGGTGTTTAGAATTGAACAGCCTCTTCCCCAGTCTTGGAATTTGTATGTTGATTTTTAAGGTCCAAAAACCCTGGGATCTACAGTGTAATGCGTACTTCATCTATATCTTAAAAGAGAAAGTGGTAGTTTATTGTGCAGGCTAGTACCTGGTGTACCTAATAAAGTGGCCAGTGAGTGTAGACTTTGTCGCTGATGTCCATCTGCTTTGAGGTTTAACCTGTCACACACTGATTCTCTCTGTATACCTCAGTTACTGAACTACTGAGTTACTATTGGCTTTCGATCAGTTTGAACCAGTATGGTCATCCTCCTCTGATTTTTGGCATTAACAAGACATCCAGAGATCCTGAGAACTGCACTTTTCTGGATATTTTGTCTTATTCAGATCATTCTGTGAACCTTAGAGGTGTCTGTGTGTGAAAATCCCAATAGATCAGCAGTTTCTGAAATATTGCACCAACAACCTTAACACAGAGTAACTTTAGTCACCTTTCTTGCAGTGTTGCTCTCTTCTAATACCCCAGCTTTTGTGTTACCTGCACACCTTCCTTGCATGGTCTAGTCCAGTCAGCTGGTCTTTGGTCTGACCAAAAGAGGTGGTAATCCAGATCAAACTGAAACAGGATTCATTTAATTTACTGTGAGGATCACCTTTGGATGGACTAGATCATGGGTGTCAAACATACTGCCTGTGAGCCAAAACCGACCTGCCAAAGGGTTCAATCCAGCCCGTGGCATAAATTTGTGAAATGCAAAAATTAGACTGACGTTATGAAGAATCAAGGGTGTCCAACTAATTTTACTTCATATAGACCAACTAGTAAAACACTATCATAATAACCAATAAATACTGACACCAAATTATTCTCCTCATTTTAGTGTAAAAAATACATGAAAATTATTTCATTTTCAAAATCATTTACAAACTATCCTCTGACAAAAATGTTTTTGTTGTGTTTTATGTAAACTTTATTAATTCCAGGGGGAAAGTATCATGCATTACAATTGCTCTATTCAAGTAAAATAAAAAGTAGCAGGAAAGAAATTAGCAATACGCCAAAAAAGAAAAAGATATATTTACCAAATATTCATACAAAAACACTCTAGTAAGACACAATTAGAGCAGCAATTTGTAAAATATGTACTAGACTATATATTATCAATATGATAATTAAAGAAATGTACATAATGTATATAATATATCGAACTGTATGAAATGAGTTTGAAAGAAAAATTAGTAGATATGATGATGGGATGTAGTTGGCCACTCCCAAAATTCTTATGGGCGATACATGCCTTATTTCTATCAATTACAGAACTGGTAGTTTTATTTCATCAGTTCATCTGATAGTTTTCTGATGATGCTGTTTCAATAGATGTTCCAGTAATAGTTTTAACAATTGAAGACACATTTTTGCTAAAATTACCATAAAGCAAAGAGGTGCCATTGCTAGTCACCCATTTTTAAATGACTTCTTTTCTTGACTATTTTCATGTCTGTCCCTCAGATGACATGTTTGATCTGCCCTTTCCGGATGAGCTGGAGAACGACATCGGCCATGACATGATGCTGATCACCAACCTCCACCCCTCCCCTAACACCTCTCCTGTGCCCTCACCTGGGTCTCCGTCTGGGATGGGAATGGGATCACATTTCCAGCACACCAGGGTGAGTCAGCACTTAGTGGTGGAAAATCATAATAGAGTGACTCAGAGATTCCTTGGGACAATGTCTGCAAAGTTTGTTCATAGTTTTGAGAAATTTTGATTATTAAATTTTTCACAACTTTTTGGAATATTAAAAATGTGCCATTACTTATAATGGTTCCTATTTTGATGACATGTAACATGGAAATGGTTAGAGATATCGATATAGTTACCATTGAGCACTGATAGGAAGTCGTATGGACCTGGCCAAGCGAGTAAGAAAGCACTGTGCAGCAACACTAATCATTCCATGTCTGTTTAGAAATTAATTTTGCAGCAACCATAATAGTTCAAATTGTATGTCTAAGCAAGTACTTTAACATGCCATTAAGGAATAATAACCAAATATTTAATAAAAACAGTAATTTATCATCATTGACAAATTAACGGAGTGAGGAAATATATACAGCAGTTATTCAAGGTATGGAAAAAAATGCCAAAAAGCGCTGTTGCAAGTATTTAGCACACCACCCTTTTCTTAATATTTGAGAGTACACTATATCCAACAATGAAATTGATAACATTTTTATTTTAGTTTTAAAAGTAACAGAGTGAGAATCCAAAAAAGTAATAGAGTGAGGTGTTCAGTGTGATGCACCGTAATAATCAAAGATTATATTAAGACACTGATAAAATTATCAGTCTTTGGCGACATGTTTCATTATTACATTTAATACACATCTTTCTGCTGTTTTTTTAAATTATAAGTAACACTCAAAATCATTATAGTATTTGATTATTATGAAATATAAGATTAAACACAGGCATATATTTTGAACATATTTATTTACATTCTGAATTTATGCCGTATACATTCATATTTTTAATTTACACTTATTCTCATATATTTTCTTATATATCCAGTTGTATTTCAGGTAAAAATTAAACAAACACAGTTGTAGAAACTAGAGATATATGTCTTTCATGCTGAGTTATCAAAAGTATTGTTTTAGAGAAAAAAGAGATTGACCCTGATGTTTACTTTGGCTTGGCCCATATATGGACTTTCATTTAATTAGTTGAGTTCTCCTCCTGTGAAAGTACCACGCACTTCTATTGGGAGATTAATCTCCAGCATCAAGACCACAGAACGCTACCAAACTGGCAGAACTTGATAACCTCACAAGTTCAACTTGTTATTGATTCTTGATAGAACATGCTGGTGAGATACAGGGTCATTGGTCTTTTTTTTTTTTAACAGCAGATTCAAAGAGACAGGAAACAAGAGCAGAAAGAGCAGAAGGATGATATGCAACAAATGTCACAGGACTCAAACTATGATCCACCTCTTACATTTTAAGGAACTGAGGCCTCTTGTCAGCAACTCTTTCTGACATACAGCTCCTCGTGTTGTCAAACAAAAATCTCAATTATGTTCTTTTTCCGTGCATATAATAGATGCAGAAGAATTTGTCTTAGAGGCATGGGAGCACATTACAGCACACTTCACACGATACATTTCATGCATGACTGACAAACTGTGGGAAATTCCTGCCAAAGTGTAACTGTACTACTGTAAGCTACAGGGTAATATAAATTAAACAGTATATAAGCCTAGAGTAGGAGGACACCACACTGTCACCTGATGAAAGACACAATGTGTTAAAAACAGATCAGTCTTTATGTTCATGTTGTACTGAAAATTAGAGCTAAAACAATTAATTGATTAACCAACTTGAATTAAAATTACTCAGTTAAATTCAAGTTAAAAAAATAAATGATTACAGTTTTCCAGAATCAAAGCTTTGTTTCCTTAATTTTGTTGCTGCTAAACATTGGTTCTGCTGTTGTGTTTCACACGGACACTCAGTGTGAGGAACATGACGCCAGGATCAATAGAAACAACATGTGTAGCTCAGAAGAGACAAGGACAAAAGGGCAGAAAATGTCTGTATTCTTACTTTTCTTCATAGGAACCATCACCAACCCCTTTAAACTGTTAAACTTTCACACAAACATTACAAATATTTGTCTTCATTTTTTTCAGTTGTATGTTAGTTTCAGCTTAAGATGTTAATAAAGGTGAATCAAAATACGCTGAAGACTGCAGTGCACGTTTGTAGATGTCATTTGTCATGTTTGTTGTTGTTTATATCTGTAGATATATATACTTTTATACTGTTGTTGTTATTTCTATATAGATTTTTTTTAAATTATATCCTTTTACTTTTATACTTTTTGTGGTTGTTGTTTCAGCTGGATCAGGAATGGACAAGTTGTTTGTCATTTTCAAAGATGCCATGTTCACATTTTTGCTTTTTTTTTTTTTCACCCATTCAAATAATTGTTTAAAGGAATGGAATCGAAGAAAATAATTGATAGTTTAGTCAGTTCAATCAATAGCTGCAGCTCTACTGAAAATCATACTTTGGCTGGTTCTTTAAACTTTAAATTAATTAATACTTTTTAGAAACAGACCACTTTTGCTCAGTATTTTGGGATGCACAGTGGAGTGACTCAGTAAAGAGGTTAATGAAATCCTGCTGTGTGTGTGTGTGTGTGTGTGTGTGTGTGTGTGGGTGTGTGGGTGTGTGTGTGCGCGTGTGCGCGTGTGTGCGTGCGTGTATGTGTGTAGAACCAGGGTGAGCGCCTATTGTCCAGAGACAGTCCACCAGAGGAGCTGAAGCAGCAGCCACTAGCTCTGGGCTACTACGTCTCCACTGCACAAGCAAATGGACTTCCTCACTGGTTCTGGGCGTCCTGCCCACAGGCTGAGAGCCAGTGTCCACTTTTCCTTAAGGTACTCATAACACTGTCTGTGTGTGTGAGAAAGCAAAACACCAGATACGAGAAAGAGAAACCAGATATCCTAAAATTATAAGTACTCTGGCCAGAAATACTTTATTATTTGACTGAATATTAAAGAGAGTCAAAGGTGGAGTAAGTATTTCTAATGTCATTTGTACAAACACTTGTTAAATTTAGTGAAGATCTCCAGTCTGCTACCTGTCTACTCTACATGCTGAAAAATATCTGATGTTTTTACACACTTTGAATAAAAAGTGGCTTTGACTGATTCACACGTTACTATCACGCAATGCAATTACACTGAACTCAAGAGTATACACACAGTACTGTGCAAACGTCTCAGGCCACCTTTGGCTTTGTTGTTTTTGCAGGGGTGAAATGATCATACATATTTATTTCTCATTCTCTTTACTTCAGATACAGCAAAGAAAACAAAGGAAATATGTGCACAGCCTTAAAAGACACACACACAAAAAAAACTGAATTAAATGGGTTGTAAATGTTACACTCACTATTTAGTGTGACCTCTGACCCCATGACAAGCAGCAAAAACAGTTACAAACATCTGACATGTGTTGAATGAAACCAGATATATATAAAAAAAAAAATCAGAAAATTAATGCGTGGTCATGAAGCTCTTTTTTCACTGAAACTTTAATTTTTACTGCTGTACATACTTCACATATATCCAGATTGTATCATAATCTATAGACTGAGAAATACGTAAGTGTTGTCATTACAATGTCACAAAACCAAGTAACCTAATGTTGGACCAGGACTTATGTATAGTACTGAATTCTTTATTTCTGTAGCAATACAGATACTTGTGTAAAAGTACGTTGGTAAAAATAAAAGTACTGATTGAATTTCTTTTACTCAAGTAAAAGAACAAAAGTCCAAGCTCTGAAATGTAATCTAACCTCTCATTTCAAGAAGCTATTTCTTAGCAAACTACTAAACCTCACATCATAGGGAAAATACCTCTTCTTATTTACATTTTTTATGTAATTTCTTCTGTCATGCTCTGCACTACATAGCAGAAGGGCATCTTTTTCCATTATTTTAGCTTGAAATCATCAAGGTCTTGAATGTCATGCACATTCACATGTACACACCGAATTAAAGTACAGATATTTGAGAAATCTACTCAAGAGTAGACATGAAGAAAGTGTTTATCACTTCTTCCCAGTACTGACGCAAAGGAAGCTAAATTCCCCAAAACAGCATAGCATCCAAAATTGTAGACACTAGAGTGCTAACAGGCAGACAAATAAACCAGTGCTATTAATGACAGATGGGCATCCATGTATTTGGGTTCGGGAACAAATGTTACAAAAGACCTCTACAGGAAGGAGGTGTGTTTGCCCTTTATCAAGAATTATCTAACTCCATGTGACATTTTACTGGTACATCTTGTCTCTGCTTAAGGCCTCTCTACACCACCACATCTCCATAGCCCAGACAGATGAGCTGGTGACAGACAAGACGAAGAGGAACCCCCACCCCTTAGACTCAAAGACCACCTCCGATGTGCTCAGGTGAGTATATGTAACAAATTCTCTCTTAAGACTTCCATATAATCACTAGTATAACATTTCTAGTTGGAGCATGTACTTTAGAACGTCCAAGACAAGTCTAGATCCACCTCAAGGGTTAGTCATTGTAAAATGATATAGACCTGTCTGTCTCGTCATTGCATCACAAGAAAAATGTGGTTGAAGGACAGAAGTACTGTATATGCCCTGTCCACTCAGTCTCTCATACAGCTAACATCAGAGGTTGCGCTAGACATTTTTATTGTCCGTCAAAATGACAGACAGGGTTGTAAAAATTCCGTCATGACACATTATTATCCATCATTTCAAATAAAATCTTTTGTTAATGAGACATATTTAGTAGTATTTAATGTTCAAAAACGTCTCACTGATGCAGCAACTGTAGTTGTTGCTGGTTGATAAACCAATGTGATATCATGACTCACGTAAAAATACATGCCAATTGTGACTGGTGTGTTATTATAAGCTTTCCGTGTCAGATACCACGCACTGAGTCAATGCTAGAGTTAGGGTTACGGTTACAGTTAGGGTTATGTAAACTGGAGAACTTGGGTAAATTGAGTAATACACGAAAGGTAGAAAATGCCATATGAACTGGCATATTGCATACTTGTCCTTCATCCTCCACTGCATCAGTCACTCTTTTTTCACCTCGTTTGTCAATAGCATCACAATTGCTAGGATTTTTAAAATAACTAAGGAGACTCAGCTGTCTTGACATTTTGTGCCAGCGAAGTAGCATGTAATTTTGCCTAAAGTCAGCTAAATAATGAGACAAGACTCGACAATGACTGATTAATATGCACATTCACCATCAACTGGACAGGGGGTCTACTACAGGTGAACTAACTGTAAGTCATTTGACAGAAGTAACGGTGTTATATTCAGCATAGTTGTGAATGGTGGCGCTGTAGGATTATTTACAGGTAGGATGCTGTTATGAACTGTTTGATGCCTTGTTAAGAGAGAGACAGACCAGCGATCCTGCAAGCAGATTCTGTTCACAGTGTTGTGTGAAAACTTTCTTGGTAGATTACCCTCAGTATTTTAATCTGTCAAAATGATGGATGGCTCTCAAAATTTTCTGTCATCTTTAAAAAAAAAAAAACAAATGTCAATGCCAGAATCTTTTCGGTTAACACGACCCCTGGCTAACATTGCAATAGCTCAGTATATATTGCAATATTTGTAGTATTTGTATATTTGTAATATTGTATATTTGCAATATTTGTATATAAAGATTTAGCCATGATTACATGTATTCACTGTGGCCTTTTTCGATAAGTCACATAAACAATGTCAGAATATTTGCTAAACCTAAACCTGACCAACTGAACCAACCACAAATCAGAACATTGTCTCCACAGGCTAGTACTGTAGGTACTAGGCATGATGGGTAATCACTTCGTCCTCCTTTCTTTTCACCCTGATTCACCCATCACTCTGGAACTGGGTCAGTCTGGACTCATCAGACCACATGACCTTTGTCCATTGAAACACAGTCCAGTCTTTGTACTCTCTATCAAACTGATGGTTGTTTCAGAAATGAGAAACAACTCACTGCATCTGTTAGAGTTAAAGAATGTGTTGCAGGTGAAACATATTAATCACTGCAGTAATTATCCTGTGGAAGGAGCTGAAATATTGGCTTAGTTAAATCCAGGTTAGGACTTTTTTTGCCTAGCTGTATATCATAACAGATTTATATATGTATAGATAATATTCACAATATATTTTTGTCTGCTTTGCAGTGAGTGGAAAGTCAAATCAAGGACCAACAAAAACATTTGCAGCCAAAATAAATTGCTGAAAGTCCCTAAAGGCAATTTAGTAAAATCCTGTGTCTTCTTTGTCTAAGAGGAAACTAAGATCTTCAAAATGTGGTCTTGAGAGGCTTAATATTGTATACTAATCTAGTGTCCTAAACAGTGTTAAGTGACTTATAATGATAATCAGTAAAAATAAGCAATTTACCATCTGCTCCAAATGCATTATAACTGATGGCAGATAATAAACTAACAGTTGTTTCAGTGAATGTATTCAACTTGTGAAGGAGGTATTTGACTAAAAATACAAAAATCAATAAAAATATTTTTTTATTTGATTCACAACAATGTTTTGCACATTTATTTATGTATATTTCTTTTACTTGTATTGATGATTTCTGCATATTGTACAAATTGCTTGTTCTAATTGTGTTTTAAAAGTGTTTTAATGTGTGTGTGTGTGTGTGTGTGTGTACGTATCTGTATTTTACGTAAGTAAAAATAATAATGCAAACTTTTGATTTTACTCCTGTACATTTTGCTGCAATTATTTGTACTTTCTACTCCACTACATTTCTACAGTTTATGCTGTTACTTGTTATATTTTGTGAACACAATTTCCTCAAAATCTTGCATGAAAAAAATCGTTCTCCTACTGATTGCATTGTGGCGTTGTTTGCCATTGCATCAGGTGGCTCTATTTGCTCCAGTGATGGCAGAGCGTGCGTTTGGTAGCTGAATCCCTGTTTCAATTTGTATAGAAAGTGCAGACGTCAAAGTAATACAGGGTGGGGAAGCAAAATTTACAATATTTTGAGGCAGGGATTGAAAGACAGTGTATGACCAATTAGTTTATTGAAAGTCATGAGAATTTATTTGCCACAAGAAAATTTACACAATAGGAAATGTTTTTATTCTGTGTCCTCCTTCTTTCTCAATAACTGCCTTCACACGCTTCCTGAAACTTGCGCAAGTGTTCCTCAAATATTCGGGTGACAACTTCTCCCATTCTTCTTTAATAGTATCTTCCAGACTTTCTCGTGATAGTTTTGCTCATAGTCTTTCTCTTCTTTACATTGTAAACAGTCTTTATGGACACTCCAACTATTTTTGAAATCTCCTTTGGTGTGACGAGTGCATTCAGCAAATCACACACTCTTTGACGTTTGCTTTCCTGATTACTCATATGGCCAAAAGTTTCTGAAAAGGTATGGATAATAGTGTTAGGTATGATTATGACATCAATATATGTTTGCTTCAAAACAATTGACGTAGTGCCTGCTGAGAAAAAACAACTAAATGTTCATTGTAAATTTTGCTTCCCCATCCTGTACAGTAAAGTCAATCGTGTTGAAAGGACAAGTAAAACCAAACTTATGAGACACAATGAAAACATATGTCTTTGGCAATAGTGCCATTACGCTTGGTGCGCATTCAGTACAGGAAGTTTTTATTGGTGAAGAAGTGCATCACATGGACCAATCAGAGAAGTCCATATTGCACTGTGCATAATCTGGTTGCTGTGTGACCAGGAAAGTTGTGTAAGTAATGACAACGGAAAAGAGACAGCTATAGGATTAGTGAACTTCAAGACTTCAGAGATTTATGCATATTTAGCGCTTTTTGAGTGTATAATTAGTGTTGTAGTGTAGTTGATTTTTGTCTGTTGTTCTGAATCTGAATTTGAATTGCAGGTTTGTATTGGAACAGTACAATGCCCTGTCCTGGCTGACATGTACCCCTGCCACCCAGGACCGGCAGTCCTGCCTCCCAGTCCACTTGGCTGTGCTGATCCAGATGTACAACGCCATCCTGAACATGCTTTAGCCTTGAGGAGTGGAGTGTTTTATTTACTCTGTGCCTACGATTCCTTCTTTGGGCACCAGAGAGCACCAGAGCTCCTGTAATTTTTTTGCTTGGTTCTTTTTGTGGTTTTGGGAGGAAGTCACAGATTTCATGGATAAATAAAGGACAAGGCAAGTTTGACTCTTCCGTGCCTGGAATGTAATGAAATGGTATGAACAGTAACCCCGACATTCAAACCCAGTACCCTCTTCAGAACTGGTTCTCCAGCATTGTGCTAGTTTTGGTTCTTTCCAGAGGAGATTAAAAAAAGATGGATTTAATTGACTATGCTCATCTATTGACATATCACAAACTTTCCCACATCAGAAGAGCAAATGCATCTCCCGTTGGCTTTGTGTAGCGACACTGAGGAGTCCGTGGACAGTCACTGGGGAACCCTGTCTGATCCTCTTTACCTGTAAAAAATAAATGAAAGGACTCGATCTGTGCAGGTCCGGCATCACTCCCATGTTGTAAAACCAGCAAAGACAACATCAACACAAACACATGGCTGTTACATCAATGGTGTTTTTACATGTTTTGTATAGAGCTGCAATGTTGAGCTTCTTGGGTCTTGCAGTCAGTTAATGAAATTTCTACCTTAATGTACTAATTTAGTCCAAGGTGGAGGGAGCATTTGATAACAGCACTTTTTCCTCGACTTCCAAAGTGTTGTAGATACAGACACAAGGGGAAATATTTGACCAGTTATGACAGAGTTGTTGTTTATAATGTAAATCATAAAATTTGCATAGAATTGAGACTTATTTTTAATATTTAAAACAAGCAAATGAAAAACTTAAATAAGGCCTTTTTCCCAACAGACTTGTGAAATGTCTTGGGATCTGAAATAAAATTTTTCATTTCAATGCAATTGTAAAGATGCCATATTTATACAAATTATATCATGTCATAGAATTTGATATATATCTGTATATACCTAAATATACTGTATATTACCTCTTCCATGCAGGCACTTAAGGGTGATGGGCATTGACATCTCTTATGAAGTGGATGCATTAAGAACATTTATCAAACGAAATGCATTCTCATTGTACTTTTTTATTTTCTACAGATACTGAACATTTCACTTTTTTATTTAATAAGTTTAAATTAAACTAATTGATACAGGAGATGCAGTATACTGTATATTTATAAAGTGTTCCTCTTCTGCTAAAACCTTGAAATAGGCAATAGAAGACCACGGTATTTGAGCATCAAAAGGTTATTAAGTATTTAATAATAATGTTTTATTTCACTGGCTCTCCTAAATGATGTCAAGCAGAACCATCTGAAAGGCCTGTCTCCTCAGCTTCACTCAGTCTGCTATTTGTCGATTCCTATAAGCATGTTTGTATATACACTTTTCAGCCGTGTTTTTCTGGAATTTCTTAAAAAGCTGTACATTTCATGTTGGTTGGTTTACTTTCAAGTAATTCATATCAAAGTATTTTTTGCTGTGAGCTTTATATATACATATATATATATATATATATATATATATATATATATATATATACATATGGTATACAGTTCAAAAATCATTTAAATACAAACCAAGAACTAATTTGCCAAGTTAAGTGTACACACAAGGGCAACTTTGCAAAAATTTGTTACATCTGTCATCACTTTGAATATCAAACAGATCCGCTTTAGTGGGAGAGATCTGTTACTTTTACACACTTTTTTTTAGTAAATTATTAAAACTTTTGGAATGATTTTATGTTGTGTGTTCTCTTTAATCCAGAAGACAGTAAACCACAGACAGCTGACTTGCAAATATACTTAAAACTTAGATTTATCATGATATTGATCAGGTACAAAAATCAAATCTAAAATATGTTAAGATCATATAATTACTCAGCTTTGTTATTTATCAAACTTTCTGGTGATGCAAAATTCTGGTTCTTGAATGAAAAACTTTAATCTGATGGAAACAAGATCCAGGGAATATTTTTACTTATGAATGAATAAAGGATGTAAATTCATTCACAACTGCAAACATAACAATAGTTATACAGTAGGCCTGAAATCCGAAATCACATTAACATCTGAGTCAAGGGGATATCATCTGTAGCAGGGGCATGGCTGGGGGCAGGGGCTAGGACAAGAACTGCCCCCCACAGGGACAAATTCTGTCCCCCCTGTGAAATCCCCTGTCCAGCCTGAATGGCTGCTGTTTGACAGTCGCGGCCCATCCCCCCGATCCGACAATTTTTTTCTGTACCCCCAAACAACCAAAATGCCCAAACCACCCATGACATTGTGGTCACAAATCTGATCTGCAGTAAATTGCAAGACACTTTATTAAACTGAAATCCCAATCACTTGAACCTTTATTTACAAGTACAAGGAAAAGATGTTCAATATATTCAGACCAATTTAGCAGCATTTTTAAAAATATGTACAAATTTAGGTTATGATCTCTGTACCACACTCAAAATAGTTGGAAAACATACATTTATTGAAGAAAAATTATGAATAAAGTTAATGAATGTACATGTTGACACTGTTGTCAGATTTAGATACTAACAAGTGAGATTGTCATAATTGCACATAAAAGGTGAATCAGATAATAGTCACCACAGTAGCTCAAACAATGGATAGAAATTTACATTTGTAACATATAACAAATAGTGTCCTCAGTTCCCCAATGATTAAAACTGTCATGTAGCACAGTAGTAAATACGTCACCATTCCAACATTGAAGTCTATGCTGCCTGGCCAAAAAAAGTCTTGCATTCTACCACTGTGTTGGACTGCCAATAGCTTTGATTACAGGACACATTCACTATGGCATTACTTATGCAACACAGTGTTTATGCAGTGTCACAATACATGGGACATTTTTTGCCAAGATTAAAGAATTTTTAATCTTGGCCAAAAATACATGGCATGAAAAGAAACAGGTTTTACAGACAGGTAGTAACAATAAATTAAATCAAACAGTTATATAGTAATAACACAAAAAATAGACAGTTGTTTAAAGTGCAGTTAATGAAGTGCAAAAATTTAGTTGAAGTCACAG
Organism: Sphaeramia orbicularis; assembly: GCF_902148855.1. Taxonomy (NCBI): domain Eukaryota; kingdom Metazoa; phylum Chordata; class Actinopteri; order Kurtiformes; family Apogonidae; genus Sphaeramia; species Sphaeramia orbicularis. The sequence goes on along the minus strand of NC_043968.1, from coordinate 67,397,346 downwards.
CAACTTAAAACACAGGCACTGTCCGATTGACTCTCGCTGTCTTGTCCGTCATTTGGAGCGAAAAGCTTGGAATGACATGAATTTGGGCAGCTCCACTTGAAGTGTGTTCCAGGCAGAGGGGGCAGCAAAGCTGAAAGCTCACATCCCCTGATGCACTGATGATGGGAGAGTCATACTCCCACATAACATCTGTAACAGTACAGCCCAAAGATTCTCAATGGGGTATAAGTATTGGGGTATAAGTTGATAAGTATTGATCATGTGAAAATTATGTCTTATACTCCCTAAACACTTTCATCATTTGAGCCTCTTGAATCCTAATATTGTCATCTTGGAAAATGCCTGCATCATTAGGGAAGGAAAAATAGGACCAAAGGCCACTGAATCTCATGTTTTATCAAAAATCAAGTTGAATTTGTGAGGTTGTCAGATTCTGCTGCTATGTTGGTCTTGATGCAGATCAATCTCCCAATAGAAGTGCATGGTCCTTTAACTTAAGGACAGCTCAACAAATTCAATGAAAGTCCATATATGACTTCTTATCAGTGCTCAATAGTAATTATATTAATATCTCTAACCATTTTCGTGTTATAAGCCATTAAAAAATGGCCCATCATAAGTAAAAGCAAATGTTTAAAATTTCAAAAATTCTGCAAAAAAATTTTAAATATCTAAAATTCTCAAACTGTGAACAAACTTTATAGACCAGGGGTCTCCAACATATAGTCCACGGGCCAAAACTGACCCTCCAAAGGTTCCAATTGGGATGAATGTCCAAAGTGCAAAAATTACAGTGAAGATAAGATCAAATATAAAATGAGATTACTTTATTGATCCCACTGTGGGGAAAATGCAGTGTTTACAGCAGCAAAATACAGAAAACAATATGCAGAAGACAAACATAATATTTAACAGTGAAACAGGAAAATTTAGAAGAGTATCTGCTATTTAAATTACTTAGAAATTACTTGTCTATTAACAGTTCCACACTCCAGTCTCCAAAATTACAAAATGTTTTGCGAATTTGTAGATCCATTGCAATCTGTAAGTTGTAATGCACATGTGTAAATGAGTTGTGACATAATATTTTTTAAAATTGCAATAAGAAATTTCAGTTTGTTCAGGTTATTCACTTTTTTTTTTAACATTTATGATTATTTCATTTTACTTTTTTGAACGAAGACAAGGAAAAACATTTAGGGTTGTCCTTATTTATACATTTTTATTCTATTATTTTATTGCTCTAGCCCACTTCACATCAAATTGGGCTGTATGTGGCCCCTCAACTGTTTAACACCCCTGTTATTGTCCCAAGGAACGACATATAAAGTTTGAAATGAATCCAACAAATAAACAAAGAAGATGTTTGAAGAAATTCCTAATGAAGACAACAAAGATAAGGACAGCACAACAACGATAATGACATTGACAAAAGACAACGCCAGACACAGCACCCTACAAGAGGGAGCTAAAAAGTCCACTTAAGTTCAAACCTGGTCATTCAGTACATTCAGGTGATGACTTAATTTTTTGGACATAATGTCTCTGAACCTAGACCTGACTGGAAATGAGAAGCTATTCAGTGTATCAGTTATGGTTAAAGACCCTATTGTAGAACATGTTTAGATATCTGACTATCCTTCAAAGAGAGCAGACTTGTTTTCTGAGCTGTCCTGCTGTTTCTGCCTCCCCCACTCTGCTTCCTATTGCAGTTGTCTCGTCTGACTTACTTTAACTTTTGGATGCCCTGCTTGCTGAGCTCTCAAACAGTAAATATGGAATTGATCAACTGGTCACTCAGCACAATTGACAAGATTTTTTCACCCAGGAAGATGGGCCCTGGGGAGCCTGACGGAACTTTCACAGCAGGATACACCATTGACGCTAGGGACAAGTGAAGAGTGGTGTGTCTGTCGGTTCTGTCAGTGGAGGATATCGAAGGCATCTACTTATTTGGATTTATGATAGCGGGACACCTTCTAATTGGTCTTGGAGTGGCCCTGGTCTATCGCAAAATTGGAAAAACAGTAGCATACAAAGAGACCCCCGCTGCTGTCGGTCGAAATTAAGGAGCACTTTGGAGCGGTAAGTGACAATGTGAAGGAATTACAACGGGTGGTGACACAGTCGGGGGATAGTGTGCGAGACCTGGCCGGACGAGCTGCAGACTTGCAAAAGAAGTTGGATTACATCGCGGGCCAGACCATGGAGGGACTTCGCCAAACTGCGGGACTGAGAGAGAAAATGGACGAACTGTGTAGAGACCTTACTGCTCTGAAGCGAGGAGCAATGCTGAGGCCAGGTTATAACAAAAATGAGTTACAACTAAATTAAGCAGAAATCAAGTTTTCCCTGGTCAAATTGTTTCCCCTGAGAGCTGAGGAAAAGCAGCTAGATTCTTCTCTAATCTACTCCCCCTGCAGTCAAAACATTTCTATGGTCAAGACACAGCAGGGAGTGAACTGATAAGGACTGGCAACAAATGAAGGACAGATGGACCTATTGTGTTTCTTATTTTGCACACAATCTTCCAAAGACAAACACACAACACACACACACACACCCCCTCCCCACTCCGAACCTTTGTCTGGCCTCAAACTCTGTTTTTCATCTTATCCTCCAAATTCAACCAAATCCATTGAAAAAGTACCAGCATTTGTAACGTGCGAAAACTGTATAATGTCTTATGATGTATGTGCTTGCATTATCTTCTCTGTTCTTCACTGCATGTTTTGAAGAAAGGGTTCTGGGCGGTGCGACTAGGTTTTGCTGCGGCCCGATGTCCCTAACATCAAACTACAATTTTGTTTGCTGTACTGTACATTGCACTGTGCTGTCAAATGACATAAATTCTATTCTATGTTCACTGTAGTCAGAAAATTAGATTTAATCCAAGTGGGATTTTTTTTTTTTTCTTTTCTTGGCTGGACTGGGCCCCAGCTTTTCTGGAAATGGGGTTTGTAGATTATGAGTGATCATGTCTGTATACAACAACAGTAGCAAATAGTTGTTTTTTTATTTTATATATATTTCATATGTGAAGCAGCTTAAACAGTGTAGAGTAGAGCTATCATCATTTGCCAGGGTTGTATAACAAGATATGTGAGGTGCAAGATAAGCCTTTGATTGTACTGTTTTTTCAGGATGGGTGACGTGCTGCTTTTCAACATCTGCCATATTACATACAAATTGCATCTGCTATGGTTTTGCTATGATAACCCTTGTCACTGTGAATAACAATGAATGTAGAGATGAGATAATAACCAAACCTTTTGAAGATCAGGGACACATATTGACTTTTCACTGAAGCATAAATAAGCATTTAATGATACAGATGGTTACCTTTTGCCTAAATGTTGACATTCCTGTTAAGCGAGATCATCTAGTTTTACAATATGTGCAAACGCAATAACAAAGGACATTCCTTTGAAAAACACTGAAATGATTTATTACATTGACACAGTCCATTTCTGGGAGCTGGCATATGTCATTGGGCATAGTGTATATACTTCCTCACTGAGGAGGAAGAGCTGAACCTTTAAACTACATTCAGCTCCATGAGTGCCACATCAGTTTGGTATTTACCCCTCCTTACATTTAGGCCTATGGCAATACTGAAGCCTCATGGGAATTTGTACTGTAGTACTTTTGTGTTCCTTTATTTAGTTTTTTCCACATTTGTCCTAAGGCACAGTGTCATATACTGAAGAGAGAGAGAGAGAGAGTAGAGGGTTAGTATGTAGACGGCTTTAGGTATGAAACATGGTAAATGCATTTGTGTAACAGATGTTAAGGCCTTTTAAGTGACCTCATTGTGTGTATGAAATCACTTTAAAAGATGTCCTGTTGAGGACAGTTAAGAGCTCTGCGTCTTTTGAGAGATGTAGTGGGAGATTTAGAGTATGTGAGAATAAGAGAGAAAAAGAGGCAGTGAAGGAGGTTTTATTTGACCATTGGGTCACATTAAAATCCTTGAGTGGAAAACTACATTTCAATAGGACCTAAAAAGGCCTAGAGGACAACAAACACAGACAAAAAGTCAGCGCACGAGGCACAGGGCAGCTCGAGGACGTTATGAATGAGAGAAGAGCGTGTAGTAGGAAAGTAAAAGCCACTGAAGAGTCACTTGTCGTGGTGGGGCTGTCTAATGGACATCACAACTGGAGAAAGTGGACTCTTAATTGTCTGCAGTGTTTACCACAGATGGCCTATTAGACCATGGCCATTTTCCTTCATCTGGCTCACCAAGTGCTTCGCTGCAGCCAAATGGCCCACAAACCAAACAATGAAAGCCATCCTCTGACTTGACATTGCAAACGCAATTAGTGGTCAATGACATTTCATGTCCTTTTTCTGCCAATGATGGACTGTACGACAAGACAAGGTTGTTCAAAAAAGCCCCATTACATAAGCGAAGAGGTCGACTTAACGCCAAAGTTCCTGCTTTAGTAGAAAGTCATGCGATAAGAATCACTATATAACACACACATTTATTTCATAAAACAGAGTTGAAATAAACAAAATATTTTAAATGGAAAATTACCATATCCATGATATACATCCATCCATGACTGTGTTTTACAACATGAAGATGTGTACACTATTTGTTAGTTAAGCCATGACATCATTTCCTGTTTCCAGGTCCGTGTGTTTATTCCTCTGAATTCAATAGTACTGTGTCCTTAAGTCCATAAAACACATCCAGTTGACATTCTACCACAGTCCATGACATGATAAAGAGCAGAGGAAATGGATGGAAAAGATTAAAAAAATGGTGTAGCATTAGTGTGTTAGTTATATGTGTCAAACCGGATCTTGGTGGATCCCCTGATATAGAATATAGCATTTATTAACTCTTTTACAACTTCACACTTGAATTTTTGACTTAAGTAAAATAATTTAGCTCCCTCTGATCTCCAATTGATGTCTCACTGGAGAAAGAAGTTCCAGTGAACAAGCATACAAGTTCGGCCTTTAATGAACAGAGTTGTGACTAGGCCAACTGTCACAGTGCGTTCGGTGTGGCCGTCAGCTCCTCCCTCTCCATTCTGTCTTCCACTGGACTCACCTGTTGCACACTGCATGGCTACGGCGCACTTAAACAAGCCTATTTAAGGCTTGGTCCCACAGCTGTGAAGTACAGGATCATTGTCAACCTCACCACTTCATAACCCGGACTTTCATTAATCATCACTGAACTCTGATTCACCCCCAAGTTTTTTGTTTGTTCCTCACAATTATATAATTCTTGTTTAATAAATTCCGTTTCTCCCTTCAGCACCGTGCACTTGAGTCTTTTCACACCACCACCTTGACAGAATGATCCCACCATACCTGGACTCAGCTAGTGCAGGGATTAAAGCAAAAATTTTTCATCTGACTGAAAATTTTCTTCTGGTCAAAATCATTGGCCACTATTAAAAATGATGCAATCCAATACTACTATAGCGTACAAGTTTATATAGTCAAATTTGGCAATACTGTAAAACACACTGAATGGGAGAGTGCACAGGTGTAGAAGATTAGTAACATGGAGAGAAAAAATGTCATGAGTGGTATTGGTGGGAGGTCTGGGGGTCCTCCCCCAGAAAATTTTTAAAGCTTCAGGTCAATTTTGGTGCTCTGTGGTTAATTTTAAAGGGTATGAAAACCTTTGAAGCAAGTGAAAATAACTAGAAGAAAACCTTACTGCAAAAAATTAGTGAAAAACTGTTTATTTAACAATTTAGGAATTCCTAAAACATAACTCCAACTCCAACAGCACATGAATTTTGGGGAAAATGTCTGTGTAAATGTAACCCTAACCAACTCATCTTCAGCTTCTCAGATTGATGGCGGATCAGGACTTTTTTACCATTGGAACCATACAGAATTTTCTTGTGGCAAACTCCGCACATGCACGCACCAGGCTGCTTCATTTTTTTGCACCATGATCTAATTGGAGTTCCATCGTCTCCCTTCTCATCAAGCCATGCCCACCTCCATCTATTTTTCACACATCTCTCAATAGTTACCACTTCAGCACTTCCTCTACAAACGTGTCCATGATGTCGTATATGCTAGCCAAAATAATCTGTACGTCATCAAACCTGCGTCCACAACCCCCACCCACCAATATCATGTTCTCTTTTGATTGGAAGAAATTACGTCAACTGAAACAGAAATTATATTCCGTTCCAGATCCTCTCTGAGGGTATTTAAAATGCAGTGGCTTTGCAAATACCAAGGGTGTTACTCATTCATTCAGTTTTATCTTCGTACTGTACCGCACAGATAGAAATAAGATGCTAAACGGGTCAAAATAAAGCACTTATGCAGTCCGGCGCGTAACCGCGTAAGGCTGCGGCGCGCACAGCCGCACGCACGGGAAGGGCACATACACACAAACACACACACACACACACACACACACACACACACACACACACACACTAGTCATATACCGGCAAGAGGAGATAAGCTATGAACCCAAACATGAAGGTCCATGTAGATCAGTTCTGTCTTCTTCCCTTTTCGCTGTGGTTCTTTCATAATGAAAGCACTAAACTAAAGTTAGTCTGGAGGCTGAACTTCGGTAAAGCTGAACTTGTCCATGTGTTTCTGAGGCACAGAATGAGCAGCGTTTCCTTCCAAAGAGAAATAGTCATCAATCTGTCCTCCCGACATAAAAATAAAGAAGTCATCTTATTATCATCACTGTTAAACCTATCAGCCCCCTGTGCCTGTGTTAAACACCTGCAGATTCAGGACAGGATCGCGGTGCCGACTGGACTCCACGAAACACGTGGGGAAGTTACTTCAATATGACTTTTTTCCCCCCTCAATTTTTCCATTTGACGGAAATCCGTCGTGGTGACGGAGAACTTTAATCCCTGAGCTAGTGCTGTAGGGACCCGTTTTTCTGTTTCTCTGTCCTTTGAGTTTTTTCCCTTGTCTCGTGCTGTTTTTCCCAGTTCTCCTCTGTACCAGCAAGCCGGTTTGGTCACTCATTTCCGTCGGTCAGCACTTCCTAGCTCTTTCCTGGGGCTTTTCCGAGGCTTTCCTTTGTCTCTGTCCTTGTCCTCAGCACGGGTGGCTCAGTGCCCTTCATGCCGGTTGGTCCGCGAGGTCCTTGAGCCATTGGGCAGCGTACCCCAGCGTTTCCCTCTGTGTGTCCTGTGTTTCCTGTCCTTTTCCAGCGTCCCATTCTTTGCGGGATCCTGGTTCTCATCCTGTGTCTTTCCCCTCATGTGTTCATTGGTTTCAGTTGAGCTTATTATTTCTAGTCTGTCAGTCTTTAAGTCTTCTTGTCTGTCTTATAATGTGTTTGTTCCCATCCTTTTTATTTACATGTCTTTCTCTGTCCATGTCTTTTTCGTCTGTCTTCCTCTGTTTTTGGTAATCAGTCACTTGTTCATTTTTCTACTCCTTTCTTCCCTTCATCTCTTGTTCCTTTAATCTGTTTGTCCTTGTCTTTCAGTCCCGTAGCTCTTTGTTTTTCATTTCCTTCTGTCTTTACGTCTTCCCATTATTTCGGTCCAGTTGCAGTTTAGTTCCTCTCTTCAGTTCAGTTCTCTTCAGTTCTTCCCTTCAGCCCAGTTCAGTCACTTCACTGCAGTTCTTCACTTTCATCCTTCAGTTCTGTCCCTCACGTTTGTCTTTCACTTCAGTCCTTGTGTCCCTCTATCCTCGTGTCCCTCCTTCCTCAAAGTCCAGTCCCGTCCAGTGTATTCTCCCTGAAGTCCTATCCCATCCGGCACATTCTCCCTGAAGTCTGGTCTTGTCCAACGTATTTCTCCCTGAAGTCCAGTCCCGTCCAGCGATTTTCTGCCTGAAGTCCATTCCCATCTGGCATTTCTTCTCCCTTAGTCTGGTCCCGTCTGTTCCGTCTTCCCTCACGTTCACGTTCTTCCTAGTCATCCTGTACTTTCTATTTTAAGTTCAGTAGTCCTGTCAGTCCTGTCTCAGTCAGAACCCATAGTCCTGTCAGTCCTGTCTCAGGCAGAGCCTGTAGTCCTGTCAGTCCCATCTCAGTCAGAGCCCGTAGCCCTGTCAATCCCGTCTCAGACAGAGTCCGTAGTCCTGTCAGTCCACACTCAGGCAGAGTCCATAGTCTTGTCAGTCCACGCTCAGGCAGAGTCTGTAGTCCTGTCAGTCCACCCTCAGGCAGAGTCTGTAGTACTATCTGCCCTGGCTCAGTCAGTCAGAGTCAGGGGTCCAGTCATAATCCAGTCCTACTCCGCATCTGTAGCCCAGCCAGAGTCCTGTCTTGTCTCAGCCCTGGAGAGTCTCGGCCCAGAGGTTTCCACAGGCCTACTGTTTGGAGGTCAGTACACCTACCAGCCGGAGGTACCTGCACTGTCTGGCGGTCACCAGGTCTGGAGGTTCCCACATCCCAACGCCTTCTATTCCAGTCCAGCTGCCCCATTTCCAGCTCCATTGCCTCCCAAGGGGGCAATGGATCTGGTCCCCCTGCCGCCCTTGGTCTGGGTCCCAGGTGGGGTGGGGGGCTTCCATCTTCGAGGATGTCGGGAGCCGTCCCTTGAGGGAGGGGTCCGTCATGGTCCGTTCAGTGTGGCCATCTGCTCCTCCCTCTCCATTCTGCCTTCCACTGGACTCACCTGTTGCACGCCACATCTTAATCAAGCCTATTTAAGGCTTGGTCCCACAGCCGTGCTGTGCGGGATCATTGTCAACCTCACCACTCTATAACCCAGACTTTCATTCATCATCATCGGACTCTGACTCACCCCTAGGGTTTTGTTTTTTTCCTCACAGTTATAATATTCTTGTTTAATAAATCTGTTTCTCCCTTCAGCACCATGCACTTGAGTCCTTTCACACCACCACCTTGACACCAACTTATTGCCACTTAACACATAGCTAGCCTAAATTATTCTCCAATAGAAAAGAAAAAATTGAAGCAATAGAGTCAGACTGAATACATAATCATCTTGTGCCTCCCATGGTCTGATTGTGACTTGTAGGTGCCACTTTGGCTTTAGATTCAAACTATCATAAATGGTGCTAAATAGACTTATTGCTTATGTACAACAACAAAAACACATAAAATACAATTACAGTGTCAGCTTGATCAGATGAATGTATGGTAATTGTCATGGCCTCTTTGAGACAGTGGTACATTAGTGTATGGAGTACTCTATGATAGCTGCTTATACAAGTACATCTGTGCCATCAGATATTAAATAGTTGTATTTCGCAAGAATAGCTGCTTCATTATCTCTACTGGGGATGAGCCAGCCAGGGGCTTGTTTCTGGGTTAACTCACAAACGCAACCTTAGCTCACCCTCTAACGCAAATAGTGAGCTAACGGTGCAGCAGACGCAGAGGCTTAACAAAAAATCTGTTTCTGAGCTGGTTGCGTTCATTATTGTAATGCAACTAATGAGGAATGAACACATGAATGAATGCCTCTGCTCCTGCTGTTTCCGATGGAATTCGCCATAACTGAGGACAACCTTATTAACACCAGCTCTTTGCTTTGGTTCCAAAAGTATTAATTTTGTATTCATTTTATCAGTGTATGACAAAACACAATACAGTTTTATGTAATTTGAAGCATTCATAATTAGAGACCAACCGATTGATTGGCCAGCTGATTAATCGGGCTGATTATAGCTGATCACCGATCAATCAGCATTGGCCAATATGTAACCAATTTATTAACTTTTTTGCTGCGGAGATTCTATTGCTTGCTGCGCCTGTGTGCATGTGCTGCCTGGAGAGTTAGAGGAACAGTAAAGCCTGTCAGTTTCACTTTCACTTCAGCTCAGTCAATCATGCTATCACCCCCCACGGAATCACAGACCACTACCACCCCCCCACTCAGCCCCTTCTGACAAGGATGGACCGCTAATGGGGTGGGGGGTGGGGGGGCGTGGGGGTTATTGAATTAAATGACTGTCAGGTGCACATAATTTTATCACACTGTACCCCAATGTTGGTGCATATTTTTAATCACAATCATCAGATCAAGTGGAAAAGTAGCCTTTGTTATGATGGGAGGGGCATACGTCTCAAATATTTTTTGTTCTGTTATTTCAAAAATGTTTACATGAGGGTGAAAAATGCGTAATAACTGCAGCCATGTGTGCACAATTAGGCATACAAACCGTTTGCACCTCCCTTTGAGGCATGTTAAATATAGACACAGTTTCTATTAGCATAATTGCATTGGGGTTTGATAAACTTTGCATGTGCTAAATTACTATATTTACATTTTCTTCTCCCAGCACATGCACAATATTGCACATATTGCACATTCATTGTGGCAAACGTACTAACTGGATGCAGATGCACTATTTTGTATCTTTGAAAGACGCAACCCTTAGTGCGCACGGTTAGTAAATAAGTTTGTACATTTTTTTTGCGTGTGCAATGAGTTTGCACATTTTTATACACGCAAATCTTCAGTAGATCAGACCTGGAGAGTAGGGAAAGAGTTGAGAATGAAAGGACAAAGCTGCTGTACTTTTAGAGAATCTTCAGTTCTTGTCAATGTGACTTCTTTAGTTGAGACTTCAACCTGATTATGGGGGATTTCCTAGATTTCTGTCTGTTTTGATGTAATATTTTGACTTCTATGTGAAGTGCATGGGTTGCTGGTTTGTAAAGTAGCTATTTCTAACCACTGAATGGCCCCAAACTCAACCCAAAATCCTTTATTAGAAGCAGTGTTTATTTGGTCTATGTTGTGACTTTATTTGGGGAAAGATAAAGTACAAGTAATTTGTGTTTGGATTTATTATAATTTCATGATACATATGCAATTTCATGTTAATTTATTTCCGAGTAAAACTATACAGTATATTTCATTTGTGATTTATGTTAAAAGTTGTTAGAATAAGTAATAGTAAATGCTAAGATTAAGATAACTACATTTCCCATGAGACTTAGCATTTTCCAAGAAGCATAGGAAATTTTCACGGAAGTAGATGTATGTATGCCAGGAGTTGTGAAAGGTTGTATATTTTTCAAGTTGCCACACGCAGTAAAATGAAGGCGTATTTTTAAACCGAGAGTCTCGCTTCGTTATTTTTGGACGTAATTTGGATAATTACAACAGTCTAAGCTTTTCAGACCAAGGGGATAATACCACTGGTTCACATAGTTATTTCTGCAATTAGATCCTCCCTAATCACCCCAGATTTACACAATGGTTTTAAAATTTCAGTAGCCTATCCAGCACAGTTAGTTGGAGAGAAACACCCCCTGGTCTTCCTCTGACAAATTATTTATGATTTTATTAAATGTTATTTTTGGAAATGTGTCTCATCTTTGCAGGCCGAGTTGACTGTAACAGAGGATGGAGCTACTGGTACATGTTAGGTTAAGGGCTAAGGACTGTTGTACTGTGTATCAGTCTATACAGACTTGGATGGAGTAAGGACTAGGTGGTCCAAACACTTGATTGTCGAGGGGGTCACGGGGGTGCCTATACCGGCTACCACTGGGCAAAGGCGGGGTACACCCTGGATGTGTGTTCACAAGTTCATCACAGGGATGACAAGCAGTTCACACCTATGGGGTCATTCATATTGGCTAGTTAACCTATTAAGGTGCATATCTTTGGACAGTCAGAGGTGATTGTAGAAGCCACTGCAACACCTGTGCTGTCCTGGATGGAGCTAATTACTGTATAAGATTGTTAATTATCAATCTTATGATATACCTGAATGTTTTGTCACAAACCAAATATTATGCAAATATATAAATGAAAGATTAAGTTTACAGGTTTTTTTTAAAAGGTGCCGTGCACACTTTCTATATGATCTTGAAAAAGTCTCATTTTTATATATATGCCTGATCATAGTCTGCAATTTAAAATGAGATCATCAGCACCAAAATAGGTTACTTCCAAATGCTATTTCCAGCTTCCCTGGTTGGGTCAGACAAGACTGGACTGATTTACGACAGGCTTACGAGGGGGGGCTGAAAAGTTCATAGCTTGACTAAGAAGGAGTTATTGCACAGCAATGAAACTTGGCATTCATTAAATTCAACCTCTCCTGATACTAACTGCATGGTTTCCTTCCAGATAAACCCACACTGGATAAATAATTTAGGACTTTGAAAAGTAGTACTACAGACATTTAATGAAAATGCTTGCGTTTCACCCCTCCCTCATTCTCACCACCCCTCTTGAATTCAGCTTCCCAGTTTTACACAGCTGATAAAGCTGGAGCATCATCCCCTATAGCAACCATGTCAGCATGAATGTCCTTGGGGGCTAACCTGTTTTTCTGCAGACATTTGATAAGACCACGGTGCCACGGATGGTTCACCAAATGTCTCTAGTACTACTTTTCAAAGTCCTGAATTATTTACCCAATGTGGGTTTATCTGGAAGGAAATCATGCAGTTAGTATAAGGAAAGGTTGAATTTAATGTATGCCAAGTTTCATTGCTGTGGAATAACTCCTTCTTAGTCAGGCTATGAACTTTTCAGCCCCCCCTCGTACATCACTATGACAACACCACACTGACCAGCAGAGGTTAGCAGTGAGAAGTAAGCCGAACAAGTGAAGGAGTAAGATCTGTCCTTTTTCCTAAAGAAAGGTATTTCTTGGATTTATTTTGTTGTAATGTTGGACACTGAAGCTGGACTAGCAAAAAGAAAGCTAAACGGTATAGTGATAGAGCACAGGCTATGTCACGGTCTGTGCTGGTTTGACCGCTGGCTCCTCCCTCTCCTGGTCCATTGTCTTCATATCCCATTCCATAACCCGGGCATTCTACCTACCTCTACGGACTCTGACTGCAACCTCAAGTTTTGTTGTTCCCTTGTTTATGTTCAACTTATGTTTCATTAAATAAACCTGTTTTTTTCCCTTCAGCACTTTGCAATTGAGTCCATTCCTTTTCCACCATTGTCAAAGGCTAAAACTCCAGTAAACCTCTGCATTGCTTTGAACCAGTGGAGAGAACTAAGGGAGTTAAAAGGAATGAAAACAGACCCGGAGTTGGCCCTCTTCCTTCTAGACAGGTATAGAATGCTTCTTTTCTTTATACAAATGCATTGAAACATTTGTATTTTACTGTTGTGGCTGTTGGTCGCTCAGTCAAACACGTAGTAAACACTTCTGCGTTAGCCCCACGGCTAGCTCTTTGGTGTCGATAATCTGTTTTATATGGGGCATTGTTTCAGTCACTAACTAAGGACTTTGTAAGGTGAGACTGAAATGGTTATGTTTGGAGTTTAATGTTTATGCTGGGGCCTGGATACTAAACTGCCCTTCGAGAACAAGACAATTTTAAAAGTAGAATGCAGAAGGCTGAAGCAGCTAGCGCTGAACTGTTAATGCAGAATGCTGAAGATGGTGAATGACTGAAGAAATTTCTTAAAATGCTTTAATACTTTGTGGAAAAGCTAGAGCAAATGTACATTATTGGGACACGTCTTAGAGTACCAGTCTGTGAGTAACACTCCAGAGCTCCAGAGTAAAAGAGACACAGAATCAAGCGTCGGATGTCCAAAATTAGGTTTCATTTTTGTTTTCACACCAGTTACTAAACTATGCTACAAACGGACGTTATGAAGTTTGCTTGTTGTCTTGTTCCAAACGTCACTTTGCACCCTGCAAGTTGCTGACTTGAAAAAAGAAATGCAGAGTTGTAAAGACGACAGTAAGTGCTAGTGCTCATGGGAAGCGGAGTCTTTGTCCCTTATAAACACCACCTATTCCCGCTGAAGGTGTCGCTGCAATCCACTTTTAACAAATTCTCTGTACAGGACCTTTAAGCTGTGAGGGATGTTCAATAGCCAGTGCTTTGATGATGAAAAAGTCAGAGTTGGATTTATGTATGCTAGCATTGGGATTGTTTCACTTGTCTGTTAGTTGGTGTGTTGCGGTCTAACAATAACCTGTTCAGACTGAGGGTCCCCTCTGGTGGGGATCTACTAACTAATTGCCACTAACCTGTGATTTCCAGGGGATTTTCATTTTAAGTACTGCACAGGTTTTCTGGGTGTTTTATGTTTGTTTTTTGCTTTTAGATGGGGCAAAACAGTATATAGCTTATGTATATATGTAGGCTGTATATGTATTTATATTTATTTTCCTGTATTCTAGCTTATTGGAGAACAGTACATTCCGTCAGTCAGGCATGGTCAGCTTACATACTGCCTCCTTCATGGGCTGTTCCAGCACTGGTAGTGATTGTCATGACCTGGCTCAAGAGGTCACAACAAAGAAAGGGGGAGGCAACACCATGTTAACTTTACAAAATTGTCTTTATTGAAAAAATATTGAACCAAATTGAGTAATCAAACAAATCTTAAATAAATCAATTAAGCCAAATCAAAGATTTAATTAGATGAAGTGTGGAAGTCACTTCAATCAGTGGTGTAGGATGTGCATGAGTGGAATAGTGCGTGTGAAAGTGTTGTAAATTGCAGAGAAAGAAATGAATTAACTCAATCAAACATAACCCAACAAAACTGTAACTACCTGGGAGGGGATCAGGTCAGGGAGAGTCAGCAAACAAATGAATGTGACTAGAGGAACTTAAATAGTATCTGCACACCGGGCCCAGGTGTGCAGCATTACCAATGAGCTCAAACTCAGTCACCAGCTGGACAGGCTGACCTCACCACCTGACAGTCATCACCCCCCCCCCCCCCCTCAAGCCGGGGGCCCCAAAGGGATCACCGACACCAAAAATTAGAAAAATAACAGATACACATAACTGCCAGATAAACAAAAAACTTCAAAATGCTGATCAAGGGACCAAAACATGCTACCCCATCCTATCCTAATGGGGTGCGTGAAAGGGCATCCGCGACAACACTGTCCTTTCCTTTAATATGCCTAATGTCCAGCACGTGAGACTGCAGAAACATGGTCCACCTCATCAACCGCTGGTTTGGACAACTCAATGAACAAAGAAAAGTAAGAGGATTGTGGTCTGTATAAACTACAATTGGACTACCACCAGACCCAACATAAACATCAAAATGCTTGAGGGCCCAGATTAAGGCTAATGCTTCCTTCTCAATCGTGGAATAGTTCAGCTGATGTGAGTTGAACTTCTTTGAGAAGTAGCAGACTGGCTTATCAACACCCCCATGCTCCTGTAGTAAGACTGCACCCGCCCCAACATGGCTAGCATCAACCTCTAATTTAAAAGGTTTGTCAAGGTGTGGTGCAGCAAGAACTGGAGCAGCGCACAACAGAGATTTCACATTCTCAAAGGCCAGCTGACACTTAACAGACCACACAAACTTGGCTTTACCCTTTAACAAATCTGTCAGGGCTGCAACCACTGTTGAAAAGTTCTTACAGAATGCCCGATAGTACCCTACCAACCCTAAGAATCTCATAAGATCTTTCTTGGTAGTGGGCACAGGATACTGCTCGACAGCCCTGACCTTTGCGTCCACTGGATGAACCTGCCCCTGTCCAACCACACGGCCGAGATAAGTCACAGTCGCCCTGCAAACTCACACTTAGCCAGATTGACCCTAAGATTAGCCTCAGCCAAGCGTCTGAACAGAGCACCAACACGTTGTAAATGATCATCCCATGTGTCGCTAAACACAACAACATCATCAAGGTATACTGCACAACCTTCCAAACTCTCCACCACCAGGTTCATGAGACGTTGAAATGTTGCGGGTGCATTTCGCAGACCAAAACTCATGACTGTGTACTCATACAACCCAAAAGGTCTTATAAATGCTGAGATTTCCCGTGCTCTTGCAGTCAAGGGAACCTGTCAGTAACCTTTTAATAAATCAAACTTGCTAACAAATTTAGCTGGACCAACCAAATCGATGCAATCCTCCATTCTTGGCAAAGGGTAGGAATCTGCCTTTGTGACCTTGTTTACCTTACGGTAATCCGTACAAAATCTCGGGCACCCATCTGACTTGCCCACCAATATGCTTGGTGAGGCCCAACTGGAATGTGATGGTACTGCAATCTGATTGTCCAACATATACTTTACCTCAGCCTCCAATACTTTGCGCTTGTCTGCTGAACAACGATAGAAATGCTGCTTTATTGGGGGACTATCTTCCACATCAATATCATGTTGTATGAGTTGTGTTCGCATTGGTGTATCGCCAAAAAGCATGGGAAACTTCCTTATCAACCCGATCAGTTGAGTTTTCTGTAACACAGACAAATGATTCAACAAACTGTCCAAATGACATAGCGACTCAGAATTCTTTAACCTACCACACATTACAGGATCACCTGGCCCTTCAACATCCATCTCACCATCCAAACTCCCCTCTGGAACATGATCTGAAAGAACTGAATCAACCATCAATGTAGGCCCAACATTCACATTTTGGACCACAGAGGCACTAGCCTGAGGGTCATTATGTGCATAGTATGGTTTAAGCAAGTTGACATGACATAATTGAGAAGACTTCCTACGATTTGGGGTAGAAATCAAGTAGTTCTGATCTGAAACTCTCTTCTCCACAGTGTATGGCCCAGCAAACTTAGCCTGGAATGGTGAACTCTGCCGAGGCAAAATAGCTAACACCTAATCTCCAGGAGTAAATTGACGCTGTTCTGCTTTGCGGTCATACAACCTTTTCTGGGTAGCTTGAGCATCCTCTAAATTCCTCTTTGCAACTCCAACAGCGGCATACAGGCGGCAGCGAAACCCATTGACATAATCAACTAATTTTTTTGGTGGTTCACTCAGTCAAACCGTCCTTCAAGAGTGCAAGAGGACCACGCACTAAGTGTCCAAAAACCAAATCATTTGGGCTAAACCCTGTGCTTTCCTGCACAACTTCTCTGGCTGCCAGCATAAGCCACGGAAGTCCCTCCTCCCAGTCCTTTCCCAACTCCATACCATAGGCCCGCAACATGGACTTCAATGTACTGTGAAACCGTTCAAGCACCCCTTGACTCTGGGCATGATAAGCAGATGCAAGGTTATGCTTAATGCTCAACTGCTTCAATACCTGCTTAAACATGTGTGAAGTGAAAATAGAGCCCTGGTCACTTTGAATTACTCGTGGAATACCAAAAGTGGAAATAAACTGAGTTAAGGCCCTAACTACACCCCTCACAGAGAGTGTACGTAAGGGAAAAGCTGCAAGATATCTTGTAGTTTGGCACATTACTGTTAGTAAATAAGCACAACCAGACCTAGAAGGAGGCAATGGCCCAACACAATCTATGATCAAATGCTCAGAAGGTAGACTCATGGCTGGAATTGGACTTAGAGGAGCAGGTTTAACAACTTGATTGGGTTTCCCAGTAAGCTGACAGATGTGACATGATTTTATATACTTTGAGACACTGCTCTTCAGACAAGGCCAAAAAAAATAGCGCAGGATACGGTCATAAGTTTTTTTCACACCCAAATGTCCACAAGCATCATGAGCAGTCTGCAGTACCACATCACGAAAACAACTAGGAACTACGATCTGAAAAACTGCATCACCCACAAAATCGACATAACAGGGAACCCATTTTCGCACAAGCAGGTCATCTTGAACAAAATACCCCTGCACAACATCTCTGATTTGGTCAGCAGGCAAAGCCTCCTGCCACAGTGCAGAGAGGGAAGGATCAATCTTCTGGTTCTTCACCCAGTC
The DNA here is from genome assembly GCF_902148855.1 of Sphaeramia orbicularis. Classification (NCBI taxonomy): domain Eukaryota; kingdom Metazoa; phylum Chordata; class Actinopteri; order Kurtiformes; family Apogonidae; genus Sphaeramia; species Sphaeramia orbicularis. The sequence continues at coordinate 67,379,779 of NC_043968.1, read as the reverse complement.
TTCCCTGGAAACAGACAATGGGAGATCAGGCAGTTTAACAGCATGGTCAACCACATCACTGCCACGACAGCTTGCCTCAGACATGTCAGGTTCAGACTCTTTATGGCTCTGGGCACGTGTCACTGCACAGGCAGGAAAAACCTCTGGAGAAACCATACTATTGTCCTCAGACATCAGTGGCTTAGAAACAACCACAGGTGGTGGAACATCAGCCCATACACGACAACCAGCAAGATCATTTCCCAAAACCATAGAGATCCCCTCAACCGGCAACTCAGGTCGCACTCCAACCGGAACAACCCCCTTCACCAACACACAGTTTAACTTCAGAAAGTGGCGTGGCACAGTATTCAAACCCACTTCCATCCCCCTCATCAGTATATAATCCCCTGTCTCAGTCTCTGTTGAAAAAGGCAAAACTGAGTCCAGAATAAATATGTGTTTTGCACCTGTATCACGCAGTACTTTAATAGACACACACTTGTCATCATCAGCCAATGATACAACAGCATCAGTGATGAATGGCTCAAAACCAGAATTTCCATTTGGGTCCACACAAACTGGTCTCTTGCCTGACATTTTCCTCAGGCCAACACCAGAGGCCACCACAGGAGACTTCTCTGACACTGTGGAACAAAGCATAGTGGGAGCACGAAGATCCAAACTGGGCTTAACTTTGGGTTTCAGCAGTGGACACTGGTCTTTCCAATGGCCTTCCCCATGACAGTAATTGCACACCCTGGGGCTGTCATGTCGCCCTGTGAATGCAGGTTTACGGAAGTGACCAGGCCTCATGAATTTTATACTGCTTGAGTTACCCTTGCCATTATCAGTAGCTCTAACATTTCCAGCAGAACGTGCTTCCCCAAAACTGGGCTTATGGGTTAAGACAAAGTCATCAGCCAGCTCTGCTGCTTTAAAAACTGAAGGTGGTTTCTGCTCATTTATATAAGTAGCAATATGCTGAGGAATAGCATTTTTAAACTGCTCTAATATGATCAGCTCACAAAGACCTGCAAAAGTGTCAACCTTCGCAGCTGAACACCACCGCTGAAAATGTGAGGTTAGATCATGAGCAAACTCTAAATTGGTTTGTTTATCACCCTTTACCCAACTTCTGAATTTCTGACGGTAAGCTTCAGGGACCAATTCATACGCCTTTAACACTGCTGTCTTTACCGTCTCATAATCTACATTACCTTCACTGCACACTGCTGAATATGCCTCCTGGGCCCTCCCAGTAAGAACACATTGTAACATGAGGACTCTGTCTGAATCTGGCCAATTTTTTGCATCTGCAACACAATCAAAAAGAGTGAAAAAAGAATCAGGGTCACGTTCATTAAACTTGGGTACTAAACGCAAGTTAGCAACAACATCAATTCCCTCTGATGTAGAGCTGGTAGGGACACCTGAGGCCCCAGAAATCAACTTACCCTCTCTAATTAACTGCAATCTGGACTGCTCTACATCCAACTTCATCCTCTCAGTCTGTTGCCTCATTTTTTCTAACTCCAATTTCTCTTCCCTCTCCATTTGTCTACGCAGCTTCTCCTGGTCAAACTGCAAAAGTAACAACTCCTTCTGTTGTTCAAAGGTTAAATTTCCAGCCTTAAAACCTGCTGGTCCTGAAAGCGACACAGGGTCTGGGTCTGCCTCTGTCTCCCCTTTATGTAGCACTCCCTGATCAAACAAAGAATCCAAAACAATCCTCCGAATCTCATCCTTACGACTTTTCCCAACAACAACAACAATATTTTAATGGTCAGCTATCTCCATTAGCTGTTCCTTTTTACAACCATTTACAAATGCCACTGTTGGCATCTCAAGAAACCCTGACAAGGAAGCCATAATCAAAATACCACAGAAATTAACCTCACTGCTTTAACCACACTTGGGCAGGCGTTGCCCTTTGACAGAGAGTTTCCCCCTAACTGCCTAACTGAAAACTGAGTAAAGCTCAACCCTAGTCTTCGTGTGGTACTTATGGTAGGTTTTTATGCACTGCATTAACTGTAATAATAAAATTATATACAATCAATGACTGTAGCCCGTCAGCCCGGGAAAGCAACCATTATATGGCGACTCCCCTGCAGCAGTGGATGTGCTCCTGAGACGACCGCTCTGGCCACTTTCCCACCACAGTAAGAGGAAAAAAAACAAATGGACACAATCCCTAAAGGAAAGTGCCCTGACACCTAACGGAGAAATCTCTGTCCACAGTGTATCAGCAGTCAAAATTAATTCCTGAATGGTAAAAACTGCATTACCTTAACACTCAAAGGCTTCCAAAAAAAAAACACATGGTGCACCTCCCACAAGCAAAACCAGCTAACTGCATTGACAAAAAAATAACCTCAGAAACAAAGCATAGCAAAATAACCTGACGACAAATAGCACTGAACCTTCCCACCAAAGCTCTGCTATTTCAAACACAAAACAACACTCCTTCAAAATAATCTAAATGGACGAGCCCCCACTTGTCATGACCTGGCTCAAGAGGTCACAACAAAGAAAGGGGGAGGCAACACCATGTTAACTTCACAAAATTGTCTTTATTGAAAAAATATTGAACCAAATTGAGTAATCAAACAAATCTTAAATAAATCAATTAAGCCAAATCAAAGATTTAATTAGATGAAGTGTGGAAGTCACTTCAATCAGTGGTGTGGGATGTGCATGAGTGGAATAGTGCGTGTGAAAGTGTTGTAAATTGCAGAGAAAGAAATGAATTAACTCAATCAAACATAACCCAACAAAACTGTAACTACCTAGGAGGGGATCAGGTCAGGGAGAGTCAGCAAACAAATGAATGTGACTAGAGGAACTTCAATAGTATCTGCACACCGGGCCCAGGTGTGCAGCATTACCAATGAGCTCAAACTCAGTCACCAGCTGGACAGGCTGACCTCACCACCTGACAGTCATCACATGATGCAGACTCATTGATTTGTCCAATTACCTGGGCTGCAATGAACTGGTCACTGACCCCGTGCAGCAGACACCAGTCTAAGATGACACATTATTGGCCTGTGTTGGGTCGGGTCCCTAGGACAATGGCGAAGTGCAAAGCTTACAGCTGCACAAACAAGTGCAGAAATTCCAGAAAACATTTCAATTGTGTCCCTAGACCAACTAATAGCACAAAATCAGAGATGGTTAAACATTGGCTGCATAACATCGGCACGGGTCACAAAACGGGAACAGCACCTCATAAACAGGAACCTGTCAAAGGTAAGGGCGAGACATTAAAAATAATACTAAACAATATAATAAGTCATTTTGATTTGAAACTGAGAGAAGTCTGCCTGCAGGATATCCACTGTGGATTAGCCACCTCCACTGTCAGGGTGTCTCCTTCTTCTTCTTCAGGTTTGTTTGGTGGTTGGCAACCATCTTAGGAGTATTACAGCCACATACTTGTGTTATCAAGTATGGTCAGAGGGAATGTCTATAGTGGCTATGTAAACTAGTTACATTCTTGCCAATAACTTTCTGATAGGCTGACTTAACACATTTATGCCGCGTATCCACTATGTGGTACCAACTCAACTCAACTCGGCCTTTTTGCATTTCTGTTAGGTAAAAGAACCTGGAATCTGGACAAGTAGATGGATCCACAAATCCAGGCAACGAAACCTAGATTTGTGGTTCTCGTTTCGTGTCAGGTAACACTGATTTATGCTGTAATTTTGGGTAAAATCATACCTTAAATTATGTTGTTTTGGTTAACGTTACTTCTTAGTAAAGCTCCTGGTTTCATGATCAGATCTTTCATGGTTTTTTGCTTCATTTTGTGATTATGAACCTTGTGCTCCTACATGATTTGTAAACTAACTTAAACTGAGGCTAACCTAGTTTTTCAAATGGGGGGACTGGAGAATAAAGCTACGATGGCGTATTAGGGCCACATAACAAAATAAAAAACACTTGTCACTATGAGAATAAAGACATAAAATATCGATATAAAACTTGTAATTTTATGGTAGTAAAGGCGAACACAAAAAGAATCACAATGTTATGAGAATAAAGTCGTAGTTATAAAAAAAACCTCACAAATGTTTATGAGATTAAAGTCATCATATTCTGACAATAAAGCCATAATATTACGAGAATAATGTTGTAATTTAGAAACAGGTGGGGAAAAATATCATAATTTACAAGAATAAAGTCATACCCTGCTCATACAAAGCAGTAGTATCTGTATTGTATAAAGTACTCGATATGAACTAGACGTAAATATCCTCAGTACCAGTAGATCATACAGACATTCATTCTGGTCCATCCACAGTCTACTGTAAAGGGACTTTGGATCAGCTGGATCTCTGCCTAGTTTTGGACCCTGGTTGTTAGTGATGATGAAACCATGTATATTTGTTGTCAGGTAAAAATAGCGATGATCCCCTACACCCTGGATGTCAGGATACACGATTTCGGGGACATGTCAATGTTCATGGACCACTTGTTCTTTGGTAGCTCGTATGGATCCACGTCGAGTCCAATTGTCCTTAATTTAATTTCATATTTCACATTTTTCTGGTCTCGCTGTGTTTACTGCTATACTCAGTCATGTTGAGCAGCAGTGGTGTGCACAGACATTTAGAGGGGCAGGTCCTCAGCCAACGAAAAAGGGCACCCCTCTCCCGAGTCCGACAATCCTGATCTGCAGCGTTTTCATAAATATTGGTCCGCAATAACTTGCCATCACTGTTTATTCAGTATTACACATATGTTAGCATTCTACAAAACAATGTACTGCTACTGCAATGGCCTTACACTTTTCACACCAAATAACTAGAAAAAAAACCAACAAAAAACATTCTACTTGTAAAGTACAATGAGCATAGGCCTTAACAGTCCAGGAGCAAAAAAATGACAAGAGGAGGGTTATGAACCACTCAACCGTGTAAAAATCTACAAAGCCAAAACTGAGTCACATAACCATAACAATCACTAATTTACTGAACAACCTCTATCAACCTGAACAAACCAATATCATAAAACCAATCTAGGACTGCACACTTGACACAGCTGTGCATAAGGACTGACATTTGGCTTGATCCAGGACAGAAGAGAGCTGGTACCCTGGGCTACCTGCTGCAAGTCTCTTTCCCTCAGTTTCTTTACTCTTTCCTTTCTTGGAATTTTGCTGCAATTGATGAATAAGAAACATCAAATTGGGCACTACAATAAACATTGTAGACCAGGGGTGTCAAACTCATTTTAGTTCAGGGGCCACATATGCTTATTATGATCTAAAGTGGGCTGGACCAGTAAAATAATATAAATAATAGGATAAGAACTTTTGAGTGAAAAAAGTAAATACCGTAATGAAAATGTTTACATCTACGAATTGTACTTGAACATAACATGAACAAATATGAACAACCTAAAAATCTGTTAGTAAAATAAGTGCAATGTTCACAATATTACACCTCAGTTTATCATTTATACAAGTGAATCACAACTTAGAGATCACAGTGGATCTACAAATACACAAAACATTAATTAACAGGCAGAATATTATTAAAATTCCACATACTTCTCTTAAGACATTTTAAATATTCACATTTTTTTTGTAAAAAGCTTGTCTGTAAATGTAAACATTTTTGTGTAATTTTACTTTTTTTACGCTAAAACAGAGACAAATTTACAGTTTTCATTGTTTATAGGTTATTATGATAGTATTTTACTGGTCTGATCCATTTTAGACTGAAATGATCTAAAATGATTTTAACATCCTTGATTGTTAATATCTTCAGTGTAATTTTTGCATTTCACAAATTCATCCCAGGGGCCGGATTGAACCCTTTGGCGGCCCGGATTTGGCCCCCGGGCCACATGTTGGACACCTGTGCTGTAGACATACAGATTTTTTTTCATGCTTGTGTAACTTATTATAATGACAAACAACAACTTTGACAATAATTTAATAATCTGAAACTTCACATCCCAATAATTTTCAAAAAAGGAGATTTGATTTAACTTTAATGTTATGTGTAATACTCCAATCAATGCAAATGTAACATGGGTGCTCACCTCTGATCTGCTCCTCTCGTCGACTCCCCAGAAACTACAAACTCCACTGCCTCTGTTCAGCCTGACACCACAACAACACGCACTTTTAGACACAGTTTGGATTAAAAGTCTATTATAGATTTGTGACTCTGGAAATATATCGGGTACTCACAACTTTTCATGCAAATAAGTAGCAGAGGATTTTCGTCAATTTGCTGGTTTGCCCCTCCATCTCTCTTCACATTATCAAATGCACTGAATTAGCATCACCAGGCTGTGACCTCTCTGTGACCTCTCCGCTTGTGACAGCTAATCACCTGACACATGCTAGTGCTGGGCTACTAGTTACACTAACCAGCCAAACTTGTGGGGAACGGGACAAAAATTTGCTTAAACAGTTGTAAGTCAAAGGCACCACTATTCTTGCCAGTTTGTCTCTTGCAAAAAGTTGAGACCATGTGATGTGTGATCAGCAATAGCGGAGCTCTGACTGAACTGAGCAGCATAAGCAGGAGAGAGAAGCAGTGACAGGAAGCGGACTCGGGGGCACTGGACAGGAGGTACTGGGAATTATTTGGATTTAACTTGATATTAAAATATGATTGTAATGTCATGTCGATGGGGACTCTATTGGCTTCTTTGAATGAAGAAAAAAATAAATAATTAAATTTAAAAAAAAAAACAAAAAAACACAATCACCAGAAGGACACTGAGGCCAGAGGGGCAGGTCTTGAGGGACACCTGAAGTCTATCTGTGCACGTCCCTGTTGAGCAGGTTGATTTTTGCCACTCAGTCTGACTTAGAGGGGCGTGGCCTGGCAGGGAAGTGACATTTGTGCATACCCTCTATTTCCCCATGTTGCTTCCCATCAATTCCAGTCGACGGCAAAGCTCCTTCCCTCTGCTCCAGCCGTCCACCTTCCCAGGTCCGGGCCTCCTCCGAGCAACCTGCTAGCTCTCTGGAAGCTCTCGTCCTGCAGCATCTCTCTCCACTGCTGGGTGGGTTTTCTGCTGCTGTCCAGAGTCTGTGCTGCTGCGTGGAGCCTCTGCGGCTGTGTAGAGTACCTCCTAGCTGCTCTGCTTCCGCTTAAAATGTTTGTCAGATCTGCCGGTAGGGATGGGAATCAGTAAGAATTTAACGATTCCAATTCCATTATGGATTTTGCTTATCAATCCAATTCCTTATCGATTCTCCTAGCAATTCTCATTGGGTGAGAAAAAAAGAGTACAAACGGGTGTGTTTGCTTTAACTGTCTTTTATATTTCCATCTCTGCACAGAAAATATAACATATACAATATGTAAAAATAATAATAACAGATGATGCCAGGCCCGGGGGGTTGTACAGTGAAAGTGAAACTAAAGACGCTTTACTAATTCCTCTATTGTCGCATTTTCACTACGTGGAACCGGTTCAACTCTGCCCCTCTCCCGTTGTTGTGCACCTCGTTTCCTTTTCCCTACCTTCAGAAATTTGTATTTGAGGGGGTACGATGTTTGTTGCCCGAAGTGGAATTGGGCCCGGATGATGGCCTGGTGCTCACTCTGCCACTAGATTCTCAAGCACTGCTAAGTAGTGTATCAAATACATGACATTCTTGTAAATGAACATGAAACGCACTCGGAGAGCGCAGACCTCCACCAAGACAGATCAGTGGGCCCCTGTGGCCCCCCCTCCGCCCCCCCGATCACCACCAAAATTTAATCATTTCTGCCTTGTGCCAGTATCAACATTTCCTAAAAATTTCATGAAAATCCGTCCATAGGTTTTGGAGTTATCTTGCTAACAAACAAACAAACATGCATGCACGCACGCACGCAAACACAAAGCAAAGCAATCACAATACCTCCTGGCAGAGGTAATAACATGCTGTGGACAAATGTTTGAACACATTGGAGGTATTCCACCCTTTTGATGAAATGGAAGCTTTGACAGTGTTACAAGTGGACCTGATGTCATCTTCGCCACCTTCTTCCTTTTTCTCACCCCTTCACTCTTCTCTTCTTCCCCTTTCTTCTCCTTCCCCATGTTCCAAGTCTGGCATCGAAATGTGGTTCAACAAAAGTCAAAATAAAGACAGCATAACATCAAGGGGAGCCTCATATACTTTATGAAGTTTCCCTTGGCAAATTAGACTTGTTCAGCACAACAAGACAGTCAGACTACGATTCTGCTATTATGTTGCTGGACAAGACAAAACAAAAAAAGAGCAAGAGAGAGAAAGAATGTCAAGATTCACCTTGGAGCAGTTTACCAATTCAGGACAGATTTAGGAAAAAAAGTCTAATGGAAATGGGCTTGACATATAATGACAACTTGCTCAACCATTTTGCATGTAAAGACTTATGCGATGAACTAATGCCTAAATGTTGTGGGGGGGTGGGACTATTCAGCAGAGACTATTATAATACATTTTGATCAACATGACACAAGTAACTGATAATGTAGGAAACAGCAGAGAATAGTACATTATCATTTGAATGGATGTATCAAAGCATTTGCAACTTGTTTAAAGAAATGAGACACTGCTTTTTGATGTGCACAAGTGACACAATGAAGATTGAACCAGTAGTTTTGAGAATTTCAATTCTGATCTGAGAAATGTACCAAAGTGACTGAGAAAAACTGTAATATATGTGCTTACATATAAAGTGTGTGTGTGTTGTGTCCATGGAAAGGGGGGGGGGGGGGGGGGGGGAGCATGTTTGCTGCCCCTTCAAATTAAAGGTAGGTAGGGAAAAGCTGCACAACAGTGGAACGCTTAGAGGATTAGAGGACTTAGTAAAGCATCTATAAGTTTAACTTTCACTCTGTGCGTACTCATCATTAGGCAGGGTAGTTATGTGTGAGTCAGGTTTTTTTCAACCCACGGGGCTTTTGTGGAATTATTTGACCTGACCCAACCCAATAATCTAACATTCTTTTGACCCACCCCAACCGGACCCGTGAGTAACTGAACTAACGCACATCACTGAACGCACCCTCATTTAATACCTGGATGGAGGTGTCCATAGACACACTACAGCAGTGGCAACATAAGGTTCTAATTTGTTCCACAGTATGAATTTGGAAAGTACAAAAATTATACTAAAGTCATTAAGAGTTAAAGGTGTGATACTTGTTTTAGTTCAGGTTCCACATGCAGCCCAATTGTAATCTAAAGTAAAATAATAGCATAAACGCATCAATGGCATCACATAAAATGTGACAAATTCCTGGGGCCCAGCATTTGTGTGTCCAGTGGACACAGGTTAGAAGTTGTGAAAATTTCATCTAAGACCTGCTGTAATAGAACCCGGGAGTTGGACGTTGAAAGTATGTAAAGTTTCACTTTCATTTCACACCAGCATTAGTTATGTTAGTTATGGACCGCACACCTATGTTCACTATGTGTATATATATATATATATATATATTTGTGTGTGTGTATGTATTAGGGGTGGGCAAGTTAACGCGTTATTACCGCGTTAACGCATTCATTAAATAACGCCGACAATTTTTTTTTATCTCACGTTAACGCCGTTTTATTATTGTTCTGCCTTTCAAGCAAGTCTTAGTTGATTTATGCATACGGACTCT